>NC_065963.1:1965000-2265000 GCF_021464435.1 Cataglyphis hispanica
CAAATAAATATAAAATAAAATTTTTTTATAGGTTTTGTATTTGAGAAAAATAATTAAAAATTGGAAAATTAATAACATCTGCTTTTTTATATTTAAATTAAACGCTAATCTTGTATTATCAATAGCATCGAATTCATCTCAACAACTTTACTATTAAAATATGTATAAAAAAATATATATTGTATGAAAAAAATAAATTATTCTTGAGAGTGTGTATGTGTGTGTGTATGTGTACGCGCGCGCGCGCGTGTACTCTCAAGAATAATTTATTTTTATGTATTATATATATTTTTATATATTTTTTTATAATACACACACACACACACATATACATATACATACATATATATATATATATATATATATATATATATATATAATTTTTTAATGACATAAATAATTTTAGATTTTATTTTATAAATAAGAAATATATTTTCTTATTTATATATTAATAATCGTTATCGAGATGGATTCAATAATTTTTCTTGATTATGTACTATGATTTTGATCACATACTGTTCTTAAGGAAAAAATGTTTTCTACGTCATATTTGTTTCTTAAAGCCAACCAATTTTTTTTTTTTCATATCTATAAATTTATGAAAATTATACACATGTACTGTTTCTGGTGAACAACTTCGTATAATTTGAAGAATACTCTTACATTTGTATAAAATAAATAAACTTGAGAAATATAACATGATTTCTATCAGCGTAGAATAAGAGGAATGGATATTAAGAGTCAAGTGCCGAGCTTACAATAGCCAGCTTACATACAAAATAAAGCGTACTTGAGAATCGTTTTTTACATAACAACTTACAAATAATTATTCTCTAAATCAGGCATATATCTCTTTTACAATCGTCTGGATCTTAATATATATATATATATGTATATATATACACATGAAATAAATAACAAGTCGAATAAATACTTTATTCAAAAACATATTCAACTGCAAAAATCTAGAACTGTGTAAATAAAAAATCATCGGGATCAATATACATTATATGTTAAAATTAAAATTATTTTTTTTGCAAGTTTGATAATTATGTTTTTGATACTAATAGCAATAATTAATGCATTTTTATAATTATATAATATTATAATGTCCAATTATGGATATAAATATTTATTTAACGGCCATTGCACGCTCGATCGAAAAAATATGATTTATACTCAGAAATGAAAAATATAGGTATTCATTAAATGATTAATCGCGAATCAACTCGAACGAATAGCGTAAAAAACTACTCTACTATAATCATATAATACAACGATAAATTAATCAACAAATTAATGTTGAAACATGTGAGAGATTCCAAGAGCTACATAGACTGCATGACATAGAAATTAAATGTCAAAAAAATGCTACGCCTGTTTAAATTCGATATTTTGTCTATATTCCTACATGAGTAAGATGGAAAAGATCTAAAATTCAATCGAAAATCAGATGCCTCCAAGGGGGTGGATCGGGGGGTGGAGGCAAAGGGACTGGTTACGGACGGCAATGACCTCTCTTTCTACCACCTTCATTACCATCTTCATCCTCGCCGCCCCTTCGTACTTCTGTATAACGTTCACCCTTTACACTTACGATCTTATTGTCGAGATATCGTACCAGCTTTTTGGGCTCTGTTTTTGGCGCTACTGGACGATGTTCACGGCAATCGTCATCCCTGTCGACGTAACTATATCGTGCTATGATACGAGATTTCAGCTCTTCGTCGTTCAATCTCGCTTTATTACGACCATTGGGCTGAAACGATTGAAATTGCGCGTATTGAATATACATGCGAGAGATGATATTGAAAACGAAAATCAAGCGAGTTGAAATATCTCACCGTGAGAAACGTGAGGTTGCTCACGATACTTTGACCTGCTTCTTGACGATGTAACGCGAGTTGCGCGGCCTTTGCTATATCACCTCCGGCAACCGCCAAACAATGCCTCGCTTCAGCGGTGCTCGCCGCCGGAAACATCTCTTGTAATAAAGCCACCTGGTGCCAAGAGGATTCCTACAATATCACAAAGAAATTTATATAGATAATGGAGAATATTTAAAATGACGCTTTTTTTACCTCCGAAAAATATTCTCCGCTAGAATCGCTGCCAGCATCGCTCGTTTCTGACAGATGATGAATACGCATTCTTTGCGTACCAGCTGGCAAAAGAGCGGAGAGGCTGATGTGATTCAATGGATCGCTGTGAGATTGACAATTTTCATTATCTTTACTTTCTTGTTTCAATTTACTTTCCACATCCAGCAACCATTTTGATACAGCCTCTTTCTCGATAGTGGAAAACTCGGGAAGGCAAGCGGATACCATCTCGCACAGTCCGTCTACATCTAAATTTTCCTCCAATGCACTTTCTTCTACCATACTCACTACATAACTTAATACAATGTCATCTATCAAGCTGAAATAAAAAAAAAAGGTTAGTTAAAGTAAAAGTGAAAAAGCAAGATATCTATCAATTTGTTAATGTTAAGGCAGATCAAAAAGGGTAAAGTTCGTTGTTTTATTACGAGTTTTGTTTACAACTTATGTACAAATTGGTCTTATTGCGTTAAAATAGAAGCTATTGGAACCATTTTTCAATATAGTTTTTGAGAAGATTGATGCATATGTCCCATCTCGGCTGAGTTTTGGAGGTTTCCTCTTGATAAAAATCTGGCTCTTGATGTTTAAACTATTTTTGAACAGCATTCTGTATCACCGAGGAGGCAATTCGAAGAAAGAGATTTGGGCTTCTCTAGAGAAGTTTGAATTTTTTTTATGATAATGCCAGATCTAACTCTTATACATGAAATTTAAGAATTTTTATAATCATTTACTTGAAAAATTATGGAGTATTCTCTTTACAGCCCAAATCTAACTCTTGCCAATTTTCATTTTGGACAGCTGAAAAAACATCTTGGAGAAAAACCAGAGCAGCAATACATAATGCAGTTCAAGAATAGTTTAAACATCAAGAACTGGATTTTTACTGAGAAAAGAAATCTTGTTGTGCCAAGGAGAGATAAGCGCATCAATCTTCTCTTAAAGAGAGAAGATATTGAAGATATTGAAGATATATTGAAAAGTAATCATTACATATACATTTTAACACTATAAGTTTCATTTGTGCACAAATGGTAAATAAAAGTTGTAATAAGAAAAGAAAACCTTACTTTTTGATCCATCCTTAATACACATTCCCATTGCAGGAGGTAAGAAATATTTCAAAAATTCAAAGTATTTGAGCTTGTACCTCAATTGAGCAGTGGGCACCTGTTTCCTAACGAAATTAAATAAGGCCTTCTTCACTAATTCCTCCTTTTCATCCATCGTACGATTCATCCTGCAATCGTTAAATCGTTAAATCCGATTACAAATCTTTTTGGAAATTCATTAAAAATCGACACGCTTCAATCGCTCGCCCGTCCCCATCAAAGTAGGCACACTCGCTCGCGATCTGACAAGCGCTGACACACGTCCTCGGCGCGTATGCAACATTCAGTCATTGATCCTTTAATATAGGTTAACAACAAGGGAAACAAGAGGGCAGCAGGTCTCTAGTTCGTAACCCTTGCACGAATGAGAAGTCGTGATGATTTCTTCGCGATCCAAGATTGAGGATCAGTCAAAAGATCTCATCTGCCCGATCGGATCTAGTGTGTATTGAGTAGACAGAGTATTATAGTAGAATAGGGTAGGGTAGGGTAAGTGAGTCGAGAAGTGCGAACAGAATTTCAATTCTAGCTGCGATATATAATCATTAGCGATGTTAGTCGAGGCCGGTCGTCTCGCGAGAAAGAATCACTTCGCTTTCAGCGAAAGAGTTATATAAAGTGCACAATTATACGAACCTGATCCTTAACCAGATCCTAAACCAGGACTCGATCTCGATCGGGAGTCCTCTCGCGCGAACGACGCTAAACCGCGAGATAAAATTCGTATACAAACAACGCTTGTCGATTTGACAGTTGACGAGGAAGGGGGTGGACACGTGGCGCCGCCTAACATATCTCGCACGAATCTATCGTGTACAGTATTTACTATATTACTATAGATAAGTATAGGATAATATAGTATATAGTATGTAGTAGTACGGTATATACAGGATGTCCCAAAAGCACCGGATGTTTTTTTAATAATACAGATTTAATAATTTAAATAATAATAATAATATAATTGAAATAATTTAAATTTAATAATTTTAATAAATTTTCTGGCAAATTTAGAGACGATTTTTTCTCATTATCAACGAAATCATTGCAGCATCGATAATTTCAAAGTTATAAAATTGAAAAAAAACTTTTGCACACTAAACTTCATGAATTTAACAAATTTACATTTTTTAATTAATTTTAAATGTCGAGTTTACTTTAAGACAATTTCAATCTAAAGCTTATATTAATTATAAAGATATAGTCTGTGTGTGTGTGTGTGTGTGTGAGCAAAAAACGAAAATTTTCAACAAATGATGATCTCTTTCGATATTTTTGTTTCAATGATTTTAGAACAGTCTGTATATAAGACAGCGACATAGTATTCATATAATGTGTATATGCATATAATACATGCTATATACATATATGTAATAGCGCCATAAAAGGAGAAATTCAAAAATTGAAAGAGAGAAAAAAAGGAAATAATATTAATTCCGTGATATCGCAAAACATACAAAGTTATATAAAAGCTTCGAGAAAAACGTAAAATAATCGTTTTTAATTGATTGCAGTCTCAAAATTATTTTATGCGATCATTATTTTATTTTAAAAATCAATTGTCAAAAATGTCTTCCTCTTTTTTATGGATACATAGAGTATAATAAAGAAAACTTTTATTTTAATTTGTGTAAAAATTGATTCATATTTCACAGACATTAAACATAGTTTAATGTATGACGGATTTTGTTATACATGTGGAGTTGTGTTGTAATAGCTGTTTATTTTTATGAGATGTATCTTCACATGTTACAATTTACACCTATATTCCAATCATTTACGTCTTTACAGTGGGAACACCAGCAACAATAATACAGCTTATTTAATACATATTCAATGTAAATAATTACAATCTGATATTATTTTTATAGATAAAATAAGTTACAACACAATTCTATAGATGCTAAAATTTATATTTTTATATAAAATAAAATTAATCACACATTGATTTACGAGACAACTGAATAATGTTCTGATATAACAGTATTATTAATTCTTATAAATGCATTTCTACATATCTATATTGTATGTGTGTGTGTTTATATTTATATATATATATATATATATATATATATATATATATATATATATATAAAGTTAGTTACATATGTAAAAGATTTAAATAAATATATATTCTGTGGAAAAAGATGCTTTGGACTAGCAGAAATATGTTTAATGTATTCTATTTTCCTCACATAAATGTTACATTCATAGAAATGATAAAATATTAATCTTTCATTACAGTTTGATGAACAAGACATTAAATAATTTCTGTCAAGTATTTTTGATACATAGATTCCAAGAAAATAAAAATCTTTGTAATTCGATTGCACACACTGTCATCTATATCAGTATATTATGTCAATAAACTTAAATTTTGTCTTAATAAAAAATGTGTCATTTTAAAGATTTTAAGAGATCAAATCACGAATATTTTTATATAAATCGAAATTTGTAGCACAAAGTTTCAGGTTACATGAAGATATTCTTACATCTTACTATGTCGCTTTTTTTTCTTTTAACGGCTGTATGGCCTTTTGGGAAATTCCGTTGTCTTCCCCGACATCAACGAAAGCATAATCGACAGAGTCCTTTTTAATATTGTCTCTATTACAACCTGATTCCGATTCTTCGACAATTTCTTGTTGTTGTTCTAGGAAATCAGTAGGTACAAATTCCATTTGGTCTTCATTATCGTTTAAATCCGGTGGACCTGGCAGTTCACAAAAATGTAATCTCTCGTCACCATCATTGACTTCCTCGCCACCTGGGTCATCTTCCTCATGCAAGCTCATAAGTTTTTCAAAGTCTGAGGAAGGTGTAACATCTTCATTATTCTCTGAAAATATTTCCGTCGGACTAAGAGGTATATCTAAAGGCTCCATCTTCACGGTTGCACACGGGGATGTCGGGGTAACAGGTCGTTGTAAACGTATTTTGGTGAAAGGTCTTGGCTCTATGGATTCGGATTGTTGTCGCTTTTGTGCACGTTTAGGGCTAGATGTAGATATTTTCGGAGGTGATACTTTATTTTCTTTGGTTTCTGCAATATCTCTAGGAACTACAAGTTGAGACGATAATGACTTCGATTGAGGTATAAGTAATGGTGGTTTTGCGTTCTGTCAATGAAAGAGTACAAATCAATATGAAAATTGTTCTTTGAAAAATATTAGAAAATTTAATTATATAATGAATCGTATTAATCGACTTACTTGAGATGAGGGACTTGGACCAGCTAATCCTTTCACTTGCAATGCTTCGGCGGCATTCAATAATTGTGGCAGCTTATCATGAGCGACATTAACTTCTCCACGGTACATGAATTTGACCAAGGCCTCTACTTCCCAAAATTTTAGGTCTTTCATTAGAATAATAGGATGTTGACATGGATTCTCCCGTAATAAATCTGCCAAATAGTCGCTACATGAAGATAAAATCATTTTGTGACATTTCACAGATCGCCCCTCGCATGCTAAGGTCACATCGACAAATTGTTCTGTATCTAACAATGACGGGAAACTATTTTGCATATTACTATGGTAACTGTTCCACCTCAAGCAAACCTAAAACAGAAAAGCACAAACTTGATAAAAATCTCTGCGCTGCATCATATTTTCTTCATATAATAAATATAATATTTGCAAAAAATCTATATACTTCTGTAGGTTGTTGATGGACGACATTATGTGGTAATCCTTGATTAGTTTGCCGTGGTGGCATTTTGATAGTCGTAGGTGCAACTTGCTTAACTTTCAGTGGAATAGTTTTTAATACAAGAGTCTTTGGTTGCCGTGATTGTTGTTGTTGCTGCTGTTGAGGTAGCGGCGTTGGCGCAATATTACGAATATGAGGTCTCACTAAGGACTGCGTAGCTATCCTTATAGTTTTAGCAGTTGTATTACTTTGGGATGACGATTGTAAAACTGTGTAACAAAGAAGAAATATATCATTGCAAATAATAGCTCATATCAAGAAAAGCTTCTTGTTAAGATATGGTTCTCCATAGTTACAAATGATTCTTTTTGCGATTTTATTTCCTAAATTGTAATTTTGACAAAATAATTTTAATTGAAAAAAATAAAAAATTCTAACAAATTTTTCATTTTATTTATAAATTCCAGATTCCTAATTGTAAAAAATCCTACTCCGACATATTAAGATGAATCAAAAACAAAGGTTTTATTTGACTTTTATTTGCAATTTATGCATAAATTGGTTTTGTTGCATTAAAATAAAAGTTAATCATTACTTTTCAATATAGTCTTTGAAAAGATTGACGCATTTGTCCCATCTTGGCATAAGTTTGAACATCTCCCTTTCAATAAAAATCCTGCTCTTGATATTTAAATCTTTTTTAAACGGCAATTTGTATTGCTGCATCATCAAAGAAGCAATTCAAAGAGACCTGGGCTTCTATCTAGAGAAGTCTAGGCCTCTTTCTTATGAATGTTTCTCATGATAATATTAGACCTATACATTAAACTCAAGAATTTTTGTAATTATTTGATTGAAATATCATGGAAAATCTTCTCTACAACTCGGATTAAGCTCCTTCCGATTTTCATTTATTGGGCTGTTGAAAAAACATCTTGAAGAAAAACGATTTCCAGATGATGCAGCGGTACAGAACACTATTCAAGAATGGTTTCAACATCAAGAGCTGGATGTTTTTATCAAGGGAAAATCTTCAAACTTTTGCAAGGTGGGGACAAATGCAGCAATCTTCTCTCAAAGACTAAATTAAAGAGTAGTCATTAGTTTATATTTTGCAACAAGTCTAACTTGATAAAGCGAAAGACCTTACTCCTCGCGCCACTCGTTATACATTTCTAATCGTAAAAAAAAAATATCCCGAAATTACCAAAAAATTTTACCATGGTATCGCCGGCCGATCAGTCTACCGCCGTGATGTACCCTGAGATGCCGATGTAGGTTCGTTGTGCCGCACTGGCGCGGGTTCGCGCCACCCCTGACTACAACCGCCCCACAGATACGGCACTGTGCGCGCAGCGGATCGTTAGCGCACAGGTCGAAGTGCGCCCAGACAGCGCTGGGATTCGCCATGGCGCGTAAACTGCGCGCGTGAGAACGCACTCGGTGCGTGA
This sequence comes from Cataglyphis hispanica, assembly GCF_021464435.1. Taxonomy (NCBI): domain Eukaryota; kingdom Metazoa; phylum Arthropoda; class Insecta; order Hymenoptera; family Formicidae; genus Cataglyphis; species Cataglyphis hispanica. The sequence continues at coordinate 1,973,320 of NC_065963.1, forward strand.
CGCTACCGTGCCGGCCGGACGACGCGGACGTCGTCGTCGTCGGCGGAGTTGGGGTTGCCGGTGGTGGGAGTAAGGCCGGCGGTGATGTCGACGGTATACTCGATTCGTCAAAATAACAGTCCTCCTCGTCCTCCGGTTCCTGCTTCATCGCGAGACTCTCTCTAATGTTGTCCGTAGAGGTCGTTGTGATCGTTTTTTTCCTCCCGCCGAAAATTGGATTGACGCGAATCTTCCTCTGGCTCTGTGGACCAAAAAAAAAAAAAATTTCAAACGATTGGCGCGCAAATTGAAACTGATGTTTTATTATTCTCTGTATTCATATATATATATATTAGAGTGATCATTAAAAAAAAAATTATTGCTGCCGTCCCTTAAAATAAGAATAATAATTGATAAAAAAAAAAGTTCTGTAAAACCTCGTCTATAAATTATAATGAACAGGTGCCTCTTGAAAATTGAAAAGAGAAGTTTGAAAGACTTTTTTTACTTTGTTAATTAGCTGTATTAACAACTAAGGAAATTCTTTTTACAGTGCGACAAAACAATCGAATTTTAATGAATTTTTTTGTCGATCATACAAAATATAATTTTATTCAATAAAAAATAACTATTATATCAATTATATTAATCAAATAATCAGTAATTATAAATATCCATACGTTATTTAATTGAAACTTTTAAAATTACACTATTTATCATACTAAAAATATTAAACAAAATCTTGAAAAAAAAGTGAAAAAATAGAAAAGAAACCAGATTATTAAACTTATATTTTCATGAGGCACCTGTTCCCTTTAATTTACAGACTTGGGGTTTTACAGAATTTTTTCTTTATTAATTACTATTCTTTTGGCGGGAGCGGCAGCGATAATTATAATCGCCCCACCCGTAATGTGCATATAGAGCGGATCAAATCAAGCATGAAAGTACTTTACCATTTTTTTGTATAACGCTTAATAAAAGAATTATTATTGAGTAAAGTTTGACAATCATCGCTGATCTTTAGCCCGGTAGTGTGCGTTCAACTGTCACAGCGCGACTTACTGACGTACGCCCGGCTAAAGATCGGCGATGTTTGACCAAACTTTACTCAATAATAATTCTTTTATTAAGCGTTATACAAAAAAAATGGTAAAGGACTTTTCTGTTTGGTTTAATCCGCTCTACTTGCACATTTCGGGTGGGGCAATTATTATCAGACACCCTCTATATATACATATATACAGAGTGTCCCAGATCAATGAAGACAAAACTCGTGTGCAGATAGAGCGGATCAAACTGAGTCGAAAAATCTTTTATCATTTTTTTGTATAACCTAATATGTGTAATATGTATATATATATATATATATATATATATATATATATATATATATATATATATCTATATATATATATATATATATATATATCTATATATATCTATATATATATATATATATATATATATATATATATATATATATATCAACATATTAATCAATAAATTATCTATCCAAAGTTTTTTGTAAAAAAACTCCATAATTTTTCAGATAATTCGTTTAAAATTCTAGATAAAATTAAAGAATTTTTAGATGGAACTTTTTAAAATAAGTTTTTTTTGTGCGTTTTCTAATGCTTTTCACTCATACAAAGAAAAAAAATGGTGCAAATTAGAAACTTGCATATTGCTTCCTCATAATTTTATTTCTTATCCTCCATAATATCATAATTATAAATACGGCCAAATTCAACACCAAAATAATTCTTTAATGATATTTTATTCATGTAAAAATATTTAATGATATCTCAAAATTTACGAAAGATAAAACATTCTTTTTTTGAAAAATTCAAAATTTTATAAAAAAAACCCTTCACCGATTTTAATCAAGTACAATACCAACCAACCTTTAATGATACTCTAATCATATAAAAAAATTTAGCCCGTTATATCAAAATTTACGACAGTTAGAGGAATCACGTCGTTTTTTGTGCACATACACACAAACGGACATTTTGTAAAAATATGTTTTTTCGACGTTTCAAAACATTCTGAACATATTGGCATCAAAATTTGAAAAAAAAATTTTCATAAAAATAAAGCTTTCCTGAGAAAGCAATATAAACTATTTAAATTTTAAATATTAAATTTAAAAATGTACTGAAAAAATTAAATGACTTTTATAAGCATTTTTCATTTGCATACTATTTTCATTTTCTATCATTAATTGTAAAAATTACAATAAAAAATGTATACTCAATATTGTATATTCAGTATTTTTTGCCATGACAATATATAATCAAAGAGAGAATAAATGTAATTAAAATATATTTATAATATATTTGAAACATATAATTCACAATCATTGGCCAATCTGATTGTTGATGCTTGTAATATAAGAACAAAATGATTAAAGAGAGTATTTTTGAAAAAAATTCTTTGAGTTCTTTAAGTTTGAATACAATTTTTTTTAAATGTCCTGATTTTAGATAAAAATGAAATACCTCAGAATTCCAGATTTTTCACGTTTTTGCAGAAAATAGATATCCTATTAATTTAAGTTGTTGAACGTTTTCGCCGATCAGAAATGTCAGAATCAGCTGTTACATACACAATTACAATTCCAAACGCAAGCTCGATCGTTGTAACTATGATTCTTGCCGCATTTTCATAGAAATGTGTTTTTTTATCAAGTATTAAGAGAGACAATTATACATTCCAATCATTCACATTTTTTCGTTGTTTTACATCGAATTAATGATAAGTTTGATCTTTTATCAATGCAAAATTAATTTTGAAATCTCTCAGAAAGAATATCTACAAATATATGCATCGCAACGCAAAAGAATCGCTATTACAGAAGTGTAGCAAAAATGTAATGGCTTGCCAGGGAACGTAAAATAAAATCAATAAAATCTCAACGACGTTTATCATGATATACACAAATTCTTTAGATATCAAAAATAATTCCTCGATGTATCTTCGTGTTTCGTTGTTTCATTGATGTCTGCATGCTAAGAAAAAATTACGCGAAAAAAAAAAGATAACGAGAAATCTAAATATGTACATATCATAGATGGAGAGGGAGGGGGAGGGGGGGGGCAAAAAAAAAGAAAATACTCTTGCTACGCCACTGCTTGCTCTACCGCACGCGCCATCTTTTTTCCCTTTCTGTTACACACACGTGCTAAGTGCTAAGGATAAAAGCATGTGTTCGCAGTTGCGTTTTAGTACGATCTGAGATTCGGCAGTGAAAAAAACGTTCGTCTACAATTATACTTTGATTTTTTTTTCTTTTCTATGCCAGGCAATTGCATCCTCCTCGCGTCTTCTATCCTCAATCGAGGGAGTTCTTTCTCTCTCTCTCTCTCTCTCTCTCTGTCTCTGCGCGTGTGTCGTTTCGCGGCGTACCCACTCCATGTGCACTGCGTCGCCTAATGGAGTTTATTGTTTGCGGAGGAGATCGCGCGACCGGCTATAAAACAGTGACTGTAACAAGTGCGTGCGATCACATCGAGTCAGAGCAGTCGTGGAAGTGGATGTCCGTATTCGCGCACGGATTCGAGAGCACATTGAATTTTTTTTTTTTATTTTTCTTCTACCGATCCTCGATGTCGTAGCATGTGTGTGTGTGTGTGTATGTATGTGTGTGTATACATACTACATATATATATATATATATGCATACATATATATGTATATATGTCCGATCGATTTTCCTTTCCCATCCCGTCACGGAACAAGCGTCGCGGTCGTCGTGTTCGCGTCCGACTTCCTTAGCTCTCGAAATCTCCTATTCGTCGAGTCTATCCGTCGAGATAACCGAAATGGAATGCGTTAAATCGGAGATCGGTTATTTCGGATGTAACGACAGATAGAATCGTCGCGATACCGCGAGAAATGAGACGGAGATCTGTGCCCGCGCGCGCGCGCGCGCGTTCCCATCTATATCGTCGCCTCTCCGTCTCTACATCCTCACCTACGATATATATCCTAAAAAAAGGTCCACAGGACAGAGATCGTCAGCCACGCGCTACCTTTCTCGTCGATGCTCTTGTTCCGGATAGCTAAACGGCGAGATCGTTAACGTTTGCGCTCGGTACGAATTCGGGCGGTGGCCATGCGTTACACGAGGACCGAGAGACGATTTTCTCCGAAGCCGAACCCGGGAGTGACTAAAATCGAAATCGGTGAACGAACAGGGGCGCGTCAGGACGCGCATGTGCGACGGCGTCGCCGGTCGTCGACGCATAGTATCATCCGTCCCGTCGACGGGTCGCGTCGCTATCTTGCGCGTGCGTTTCTCTCTCTCTCTCTCTCCCTCCCTCCCTCTCTCTCTCTCTCTCTTTTCTCTCGTTCCCGCGAGCGCGCTCTCTCTCAGTCGGCTTCTTTCTCAGCTTTCGTTTTACAAGAGAGATTGAGATTTACTAACCGACTCAATGATATCCGGCTCTGAAAATTGTCGGCCGCACAATTCCAATTGATCGGAATCCATTCGCTCTTTCTGTTTTCACCGCCTTGTTCACTTGTTGAATGAGTGGAGGTGTCAGGTGCGTAATAAAAAAAAAAAAAAAAAATATTACATTATAAAATGAAAGTGAAAGAGTAGTTCGCCTTTATGTCGAAAATCCTCACTTGCATCGATAAGACGTAGACGCGCGCGAAACAATAATGTACCTTGGTGTTTTAATAATACGGTAAGCGCACAGAAACATCGAACGAGACCGTCGTATTTTTGGAACTCGAACCATCTTGGATCTCGTAATTCACGATTTTGTATCACGAGGAAAACGTTTCATTTTGAAATTCATAAAAGAAGAGTATGCTGACCCATTATATTTGTAATTTTATTGCATCTTTATTATAAGTTTTCTATTGTTAATTTAATTTAATTTATTATTAAATTTATATTGTTAATTTTATTAACAATGACGGATAATGATTAATACTAAAATAATATATATATATATATATATTATAATTAATAATAATGAAAACAAAATATCGTGTGGATTTATCGAAAAGAAGATAAATATGTGACGCGTTGATAATCCGTTTCGAAAAATATTAAAAAATTTGTGTGCGTCATAAAAATCGGATGCCATCGCGAACGATCTCCCTCTATATAATTATAAATAGCGACACACTAGATATTAATAAATGAATATCGATTTCATCCGTCGTATAATAATGCGCATCGACGGGATGCGTGAAGACAAAAGGATCATCAATATACAGGATGATTTCAAAAATTGCTGACAAACTTTAGGAGCGTATGGAGGGGTTGGAATATAGCAACTTTCAACTAGGAATCCATGTTTTCCGAAGTAATCGTGAATCGGTATAAGCCTTCGAATGTAAGGAACTATATTGTGGACATATCAGTGAGGGAAATAATCGTAATTTATACAAAATTTAATAACTAAGCAGATGTTAAGATGATGAACAATACTGCATGTACAATATTACGAAAGGTGTTCGAAATGGCGATACCACAATGCAGATATCACATCGTCGAATGAAATTCGCATTCTCTCAAATCTCCCGGACCACATTAGATATTTTCAAGTATTCTAACTATAAATGTTTCTGGGTTATTCACCGGTATCTCGTAAACATGGATTGCTAATCGAAAATTGCTATATTCCGACCTCTCTATACACTCTTGAAGTTTGTCAGTAACCTTTAGAATCAACCTGTATGGCGCCACATTTAATGGAATTTATTCATCATCAAATATATAGGATATCGAGGAGAAAAACACATCGAAGCACATTCTTCGTGTAATGACTTATCATTTTTAATGTAATTTTTATAATAGCATAGTATAATATTAATTAAATTAATTATATATATATATATATATATATATATATATATATATATATATTAAATATCGTTTTTTTTTTGTATGCACTGTGTAACCAGATAACAATACAGACGAGACTAGCAGATGGTGACCTTCGTAGCACTACTCCTCCCTTACTCGTGGCGCAAAATTAAAATTATTTGTCATTTTCTTACGTTGCTAATTAACGTGGATATTTCTGTTACATTTACGCTTACCTCTATTTCAAGTGTACCTTTCTCATTCCCGAAGCCCGACAGTGTTTCATCGATTGCTCGTGAAATATAAAGGAGAGAAAGCCTGCTCCGTTTAGGATAATAAATTAATTCTTGCAAAAAAAGTAGTTGATATATGTGTAAATAAAAAATTATTTCAATAAATAATAAATATACAAAGCGCAATATCATGATCATTTGAAAGGTAACAATGGATGTATGTTCAAAAGTATGATTATCAACGTGCCTCTTCGCGCTGACGCTCATTTTCAGTGTCAAAAGACATCATGTGAGTAAGAATTTTGCATTTTTTTATTGCTTCAGATCGATGGATCGTTTGTTTGATAGGGTTGGCCGATAAGAGTTGCCAATACCTTCAAAATTATCGATCCTGTGACAATAATATGTGTAAGATACATAGACAGAATTTCATTAAGATAGAGTGTGATATAGCGCACTTCTCGATAAGTTTGTAAGAATGTTTTGATGCGGTCTGAGAGTTCTCGTTGTTTTGAACAAGACACGTTTACGGCTAATTGTAAGAGTTTCGCGCGTATCAGTGGCAGTTTAAAAAAAGACATACTATATATTTATTCTAATTAACATATTAACATTGTCCGCTCCCCTCTATCATAGTATTCTTTCTACGTATGTGATCGGGTTTCTTACTATTTCTAAATCTCGATTGCAATTTTCACTTCTACGCGTAACTATGGAACCATTTCGTGCGGTTGTAGCAAAATATCTATCTAGGTATCTTACGTCACAGAGTAAAAAAAGAAAATAATGTTAGATTACAAACAAACAATATAAAGGTACGGATTCTCGATGCGTCGTGTTGCGAGAACGATGTGTATGTGTATGTGTTTTGTGTGTATGGTTACCGGCAAGCATTTCTTATCATTTACTGAAAACCGACTATCTAGATTAACGACATACCGAGCTCGCTTTAGCAACACAATCGCGTGTCGACACAACTTGGCTTTATTTATTAGATATTGACGTTGTGCAAAGTATCGATGTACAATGACGCTATAACGGAATAATCAAGTGATAATGCGCGTTTATTTTTATTCTATGGCATAATGAAACACGTAATGACAATCACACTACTGTATATGTATAGAAACCGACGATTGATTTTGCGATGATTCACACGGAATAATATAAGGAATAACATTAATGTAATAATAATAATAATAACAATAATAATAATAATAATAATTATTATTATTATTATTATTATTATTATTGTGATATATGAAAAATTGGAGAACTTGTACTTATCGGGAGATAATTTCATCACAAAGATCTTATTCACTCGCGCAAATCGGTAACCGACACTTTATCATAAATCAAATATGTATAACTGATGTTACTCGCCAACGATTAATATCGAGAAGGCCAATTGATAAGTAGTATGAAGGTAGCGCTTTATCGTTGAGGAGGCTGAGCAACGAAGTCGAAGAACAAATCGCACGTTTAAATAACGCTCCATGGATAACGGCCGCTTCGTGTTTCGCTGATCGCGATCATCGACCGGGCCTATTCTGAGCCGTCAAACAATCAAGCGGCATATACGAAGTACGATAGACAGCAGCGAAAAGAAGGCTCCTCGCGTCGCGGCGTTGCGTAGTAGCAGAACGCGTAACATTATTATTAGCATCCCAAATTGCATAGCCCTGTGAAGCCAATATAGTCTGTAACAGATATAAGTAAAAACATAGACTGACGGAATTTTTTTCTATAATAAATAGATGGATAAATAGATGGATAAATAGATAAATAGAAAGATAGAGGTGTCCCCTTATTATCTGAACATTAACACATAGCTATTTAAAAAATAATGTAAAAAATAAACAAAAACAAGACAAAGAAGTATAGCATTATAAAGTATAAAATTCAAATTTTAAACATAGATGAGAAATTTTAAACTCTTTTAGACTCTTAGACTCTTTTAGTGAGAAGATCGATACTGTGCTGATATCTGAAGATTTTTAACATTGTTTTATTTCTCAACAGATTTTAGGAAAGAATTTTATAGAGAAATTGCATTGACTGCAAAAAAAAGTCTTACTTTGTGATGTGTGAACGAGCAGCTGGCAGTGTGTCTGGACTCTCTTTCAAAATAAACTGTCGTATTCCCAAGATGTAATGCTCCAAGTACGATGGCCAATCGATCTGCCTTACATCGAACATAAATGTTTCTTGATCCTCTAGACTGAGCTGCTCACCGAGTCGTCGTACATTGTCGTCTCTAAAGTTCCATTCTTTCGTGCTGAAGTACTCTAGACACTTGGCAGCCTTGGAGAGTTTCGCTTGTACACGGACCATTATCGGCCGCGAGCCCTTCAGCCGTGCGAAGGTATCTAAGATGTGCGCGGGTAGCGTATGCTGAAGCGTCACGCACAATTTGTTTATGATAGTGGAGCTGTGACAACGACCATCCGGATACCACAGCACATCGTTTGCCGGATGTATCCGGCTATATTTGAATGATAGATCAACGAACTGCTTCCATGTTATTGGATTTTGTTGACCGGTGCAACAGTTGTAAATCGAAATGGTATCGGTGCGATGCGTGGCAGTCCTCCATGCTGCGCAAATCATTAGATTTATCACTATGTCGACGGGCACCAAATCTGCCACTTTGTCCTTACGGCACAACATAGTTCTGTAGAGGTTTATAAGAATGATTATATACAATTTATGAAAACTACTGAGACTAATGGCATTTAAAAAAACAAAAAAAAAACAAAAAGAAAAATAAACAGAATAACGAATCTATTACATAATCATTAATTATGACAGTTCTCAAATTACCTGAAAAAGCCTTTTCCGGCGGCAGCAATGATCCCGGTAGGCCCGTTGCAATTATCCATCCAACCAGCGACTGGTTCTCTGTATGATGCCAATACGATCGACGGCCTGACAATCGCCACTGGTAAAGAACCCCTCTCTCGTTGAAGCATTCGCTCTGCCAACGCTTTAGTAAATGTGTATGTATTTGGTCGATCAGCAATCAGATTTGGAGTTAATTCCTCGACCATCTTGTCATCCATCCACTTTGTCAGAGCAATCACTTGCTCGGGCTCCTTCCCCACTGGATAAATCTCCTCGGCGACATCATACCGATCGCAATTGCAATACGCCGTCGAGACGTGAATAAGCGCCTATAATTAAAAACTTACGTTCAATGCGTTTACTTTCATTATAAATTACAAAAAACACAAACTGCGATTGAATGACTCCAATTCTTGTCAGTGCAATTGAACATGCACTCCTAATAGCTATTATGTGTAAAGATTTAATGTGTACACAAAGAATATTACGAAAGTAAGATACATTTAAAAGAAAAATGAAGAGATAAACATTTATCCTTATTTAATGATTACACATATCACATAAAGCTTATTTTTATTAATTAGAAATATTTATAAACTCTATGCTTTTTTGTGTTTGTGTGCGAGAAATATATGATTTTCTAAAATATATATAATTAGATTATCGAAATATATATTCTTCAATACGTTATCAATAAATATTACATTCAACAATTTTTGTTCACAAATTATCAAAAATAAAGAATTATCAAATATAAAAAAGATTATATGTCAAACATCATCATTTATGAATTGTACATAAGTTGTTTTTGTTGTTTCGCTGCAATTTTCTGCTTTCTTTCAATATGTGCATAAATTAAAGATAAAATAAAAAGAAATAAAATTTATATTTCTTTTTTAGATATATTTTTTGAAATTTTTTTTTGTTTATGCTATATGTTTTATATATAATACATATTTACGCATTATAATCTAGTTTAGTAATTTAGTTTATAATATGTGATTAATTTAGAATATAATATGAAAAAGAATATATAAATAAAGATAAGGAATAAATATTATTGAACATATGCGATCGGTGAGAAGAATCGCGCGATATAAAGAGTGCAAAGTACAAATACACCCGTACATAAACCGGCTTTAATTACCTTTCGGAATATGCAGATACAAATTGAATGTATTTCACTATTAAGCAGAAACTTGGACAAGTTAGAGAGAACTGTTGATTAATTAAAAATCGACGTCGTATGCCATGAGCAAACAAGAAACGAAATATTAAAAAGATTCTCGAGAACTTATACTTCGAGAGTCGTATCTTTCGATGCAGTAGAGATGTAACCCTCCGTGTAGAAAAAAGATGCTGTAATCTTTCGCTAAGGCGCATTCGTAAAATGTAAATTGATCGATGAACAATCGTGTCTCTGAGTGATCAACTTAAGATTTACAAGATTTACAAATCTCGGCTCGACGTTTCAAATAAAAAAGAAGAAAATATGTTTTTCTCTTACCTCCACGTTACGCATACGGTGGCACAATTGAACCAATCTTTTGGTACCCAATATATTTATGGTGACCGAAAGTTTCAACGCCTCGTCAAATTTAACGGTGGCCGCTGAGTGAAAAACGACCGATACGGATCGTATTAACATATCTTGATCGTCTGCCGAGATGCCCAGTTCCGGCTCCGTAACATCACCAGCTACGGGTATGATCTTCGACAGCTCGCCCGGAGAATCCCGCCGTAATTTCTCAAATAGCTGCCGAAAGAAATGATTTTAATTTTTTAGAACTACAGTGACTCAAGGACAGTTAATTACCGGTGCATTTAAAAGTTCTTGCAATCTCTCTTGCACATCCTGGCCTTTCTTGGGTCTCATCAGAAGATAGATATTCTTGATATCTGGACACGATCTCAATAGCTTCTCGACGAGAACTTTACCCATAAAACCTGTACCTCCAGTTATAAAAATCGACCTGTCTCTGTAAAAGTCCTTCACGGATGTATACTCTCCTCCAGCCATCGTGGCCATATCAAGAATTTGTTAATGAATGCGTCCTTTAAGAAATATTACGGATTAGAAAAAAAAACATTTTCCAATTTTGTTATTAGTTAATAATTTATTTAATTGAAGTGAATTATATTAATATATCCTACCTGGATTATTTCGTAAAGTTGCTTGATTTTTTCCCGGTAGAAGGTATGTTTCGGATTCCTATGTTTTTTTGCTTCCTTATGCTTTCGTTTCTATATTTGTTATATTCAAAATCACATAAATTAGATATAATGTACATTATGATACAAATTGATGAAATCGATTAAGTTGTAGAATACAATGCTTAAAACAAATTGCAGATATTCCAGTGATAAGCGATAAGTATAGAGGTATATTATGATTTCACTCGATTGATGTTTAATTTGTAATTTTTAATATTATATTGTTGCTGCCAAACAGCATCAACATTACAACATTTAATTAACTGATATTAATATTAATTTTATATTAGAAATTGTCGTATTAAAATGTGAAATAAATGTCACTTTTTAAATAATGATTGCTATTATGATTTTATTTTTACTTTTCTTACTTCGCATAGTGTGTCTACTGATTATGTATTTAGCGTATTTCAAACTGTGAAATGATATTAAAATAAAGATATTTGAAATGAATTTTTAATTTTGAACAATCACTCGCGAGCCTAAAGGTAAAATCACTGACAATTGGCAGATATTCTGAGATTGATTTATGACACTACGATAAGAAAATAGAAGAAAATTTAACCAATTAAATTTTTTTTTTTGTTTTGGTATCCATGAGTAGCAATGAAATTGCTACTGTCAATTTTATTGTTATTTTATCTTACGTATTAAAAAATTTTCAATTTTTTATGTTTACTTGACTTGTTGATTATTTCATTTTTTTTTTATTATTACTTACGTAAAAATTTAAAAATTGTTTTATTGGCGGATTTCACCTTGATGCAATCACGCAAATATAATTATAATTAATAATAAAAATATAAATATTTAATAGTAATATTTCATTTTAAACGCTTACAATTCCAAAACTATCAAAAAATCTTGATATTTTATATTTTAAATTAGATTCTTTGATTCTCTAATTTATTTTTGTGTACTTAAAAATATGCAATTATAATATCTTATATTGTATGATTGCATTACACACGTATAGATGTACTTTTGTTATTATAACATTATAAAAATATAGAAATTTGAAATATATTAAATTATTTGAAAAAATATTATGGGTTAATCAATAAAAGTATTTATTAAATATTTATAATATTTAATAAGTGTCGATATAATGCAACTATTTTTTTTCTTGTATAAATATTATCATCACTATTGCTATTCCACATCTCTCAGCAATGATATAATACTCGCAAACAAAAACGACGTCCAAAGTTTTAAATTTTTACAAGTATAATAATTATAAGATATATGAATCCATATTATTAATTAAAAACTTTAATTAATAATATCTTTATTTTAAATAATAATTGCTATTATATATGCAATGTTCGCGAGAGGAATGGATGTGCAATGAGTAGCAAAATGACGTCATAATGACGGTAAATTTTGGTCACAAAATGTCCAATGAAATCGTCCTAAATTAAATCTCATGAGACTCGAAAATGACATCGATATATTATATTTACATATGCCATTTTTTGACGTTTTTTTAATGGCAAAAATAAGACCAACAGCATTAATATATAATAAAACACAGATATTAATGTAATATATATAAATAAATAATTTAATTTATAAAATTATAAAGATTTTATTTATATGGAAGTTAACTTCTATTTTATATTTTAAGCAAATAATAACGAACGACTTTCACTTATACGAGCAATTTCTGTCCAATTAAGTGAAAATCGAAGCAATTCTTTCCAATTTTCTAAAATCGATTCAATATCTGAATTTTTTTGTATAAGGATAAAAAATTAATCGCAATTAAATTAATAGAAATAGTTGTTACAATCTTATTTGCGACGTTTTGTATTTGTTCATGACTAAAAATTGAATACGAGTATTATATGTAGATAATAAATGCGCGTCGCATAGTAAGCGAATGAACCTCAATACAAGTTACAAAAGAACTTTATATTTGTACGACTTTAGAATGTTTTCAAAATGACATTTTTGGCTTATCTAAAAAATGATGTTTTTTAAACAATTCAATTCAATTATTAGCAGCCGTCATAAACCACAAATAACTAAAAATAGACGTCATTATGTCGTCACTCTACATAGTTGGTTTTTGGACACAACTCAGGTAGCGCAAGTGTATGCCATTTTGCTCCCTCACTGACCTCTGTTGATGACATCTTCAAGACATAAAAATGACAGTCTAATATCATAGACGATTGACATCACGAAAAGTACTGCATTTTGATATTATTTCATTTTTTTTTTTTTGATGAATATAATAACATAGTAGGTAAATAATAAAATAAAAAAAAATTTAAATAATTTAAAATTTAAAATTTTATTTATGGAAATTAAACTTCTATTTTTCTAATGTAAATGAGCGAATTCATTTGAATATTCACTTGTATAATATTTCACTTGTCTTTATTTCCGAATAATTAGTTTTGAATAATTAGTTTTGAATAATCATTTGTGTTGGGATTGTAAAAATTAAATCATAAAAAAGATGTATTACATTTTTAATGTTATTAGTTATGTTTTGCAGACTTTATATATTAAATAATTATCACATAAAGAAAATTTGAATACTAGATAGATAGAGCATATAGTGTGTCACATAGCAGTAAACGGAGCAAGAACGAATTAACCTAATGTTGTAATATACAATATAACATTGCACAATAACATATGTAATATATTACAAATTTTATATTACATATGTTTTATATGTAACTTATGTTATATTATTTGTTACTTTCATATCATATTACTGCAATAAAAAGTGTTTACTGGGCTAATAATAAAATCGTAATATTAATAAAATTGCAATTATTGTTTAATAATTATAGAAGCAAATAATTAACTAAATTAATTAGAAATTAGTTTAAACTTAATATATGTCAAACATTAAATACACAATTATACAAAGTGTTCAAAAAAATTATTCAATATTTATGATAGATAGAACACATACTGAGTAAAAAAACTTTAATAAATATAGGTTGAAAGGTTGCTCAATTGTTTCTGAGATATGAACATTTTTGTATGTTGGCATCATGATTGATTTATTGGTTTCTACGTATCGCAACGTGAGAAAAAGATAATATATCTAAATCTTTATCTCGATATCCAAGCAAAACAGAAAATCGCAATAATATTAAATGACATCAAAATGACATTAAAATGACATAATAATGTGACTTTTGATAGTCATTTTGATATTATTGTGATTTTCTGTTTTGTTTGAGTATTTACAGGTATTCCACATGTTCTCCTTTCATTTCTATACGCTTGGCATCTTCTTTTTACAGAATCGCGAACTTTTTCGAAAACAGATCTTTGTCGATGGTTGATGACATTTGACTGATTGCTGGTAAAATTTTCGGTTATGAAGTATGTATGGAATATGAAAATTGAAGACATTGACACTGAGAATGCGATTTATAAATACTGAGATAAACATCCCATGCGACATGTAGAAGCCAGTAAATCAATCATGATGCTAAAACACAAAAAACTGTTTATACAAAACAACATACAAAAATATTTGTATATTAAAAATGGTTGAACGTGTATGTGAAGAATACATGTATGCTTACTATGTACTTATTTAAATTAACTGTAGAATACATTACCTATTCTACAATCTAATCAATTTTCTTTCAACGATTATTCTTCTATTTGATCCTTGAGAAAAAACGGCAAGAATGGCTCTCAGAAACGAGGATACAGCATCTGCGAATGGTGCAACGTCTTCTTTTCACACACGTATACACTGTAACGTGATCTTTCAATCGGTTTACAATCAGATCCAACGTCCATCGGATTCATCTCGCGTCTCTTATAGTTACGAACTTGTCTCTAAACAATGCACAAAATACAAAAAGGTTTCATAAAATCCTGAGAATTACGCATATGTCGATTAATATATAGATTAATAAGTTAGTAGAAACATGTTTCAATTCTCTCCAAACATATTTGTGTTTAACGTTAAAATAATTTTATTATTTGATTATATTTTACATCTCTCTCTTTTTTATTTTAAAAAAGGTAATTTTAATTCGAATATATGTTATTCGATTTAAAATTACCTTTTTTAAAATAAAAAAGAGAGAGATATAAAATATAATCAAATAATAAAATTTTACTAAAACTTGAGCCCACTTTGGATAATCTATAATTCGCCATACAATTGAAGACATAATTCTATTTATAATTTTGTGTACCACAAATATCTTAATATATCTATGTGTATATCTTGTGATATGTATTTTGTTTTATTTTATTAATATTTTATATATATATATATATATATATATATATATATATATATAATACTTCTAACAAATTATCTTGAACGAAGATATGTTACATAAAACGATATATTGCATAAAATTACAAATAGAATTTTATCAATTTCAATTATCAAATTTCATATATTCGACGCAATTCATGGATCATCTAAAATGAATCTTACATTTATTTCATCTAGATATATTCTACAAATTATTTTCTTATAGTGAAGATCAATAGTACTTTGATTTCAGTTTTGCCATTCTCGAATGTATCTTATTTAGACATTTGCGTTGATTCTAAAAAGAATTGACGATATTATCACTGAAGGGAAGCAAATACATTACAAAAAATATATTAAAGTGTATACAAATACAGGGTGTCCCGAAAGTTTTGACACACCTGAAGTGTGAAGGTAGATTGGGCCTAACTGAATCAAAAAAATCCTGTACCATTTTCCTCTATAACGCTTCAGAAAGAAGTTATTATTGAGTAAAGTCTGGCTAATCAGCGCCGATCTTTAGCCGGACATACATCAATGAGCCGCGCCTGCTAATGGTGCGCCGCTGTAACAGCTGAATGCTCACGCACTATCAGGCGTAGCTCACCAACGTGCGCTTGACTAAAGATCGGCGATGATTGGCCGATATAATGATATAAATTATATATATATATATATTGTGACCGTTATTATTTTTAAAACTCCGAAGAGTCGAAAGGCCATTCTTTATAACCTATGGCAACACACCTTCGGTATGATTTGCCAGTTATCGATTCTACGTCTGCAAAATCAAAGTTATCAAAAAAGAGTTGCGCCAAGTACAATAGGCTACACCACACAAAAATATTTTACATTATTTTACTTAAATAATTGCAGAAGAATTGCTGATAATTAAGTGCAACGAAATGCTTCACACACATGAAGTAGAGGAGAGAGAAGGGAGGATGGATGGGAGGAAGATTAAGAACAACAATCAGGAAGCTGAAATTATAAACACTAATTATTTAGCATTAACAAACATATATAGGTATTAAAATAATAAGCAAGTGAGATGACAAATATATTCGGTAGTAGATTTTGTCAGTCGAGTTGGACATCAATAATTAAATAAAAGTGCATACTGGCATAAAGGTATCAGACAGCGTACTCGGTACGATCTATTCGATTTTTCATGTGAGAATAAGCTACGCGCAAAAATTTCCCGCTGTACGTAGTTTATTCGGACCACTATGCAAAATTACTCCGACAATTAACTCAAACGCGTGAGATAATAACGTAATGATCTTAAATGGCGCATAAACGCTGTAATGGAGTCTCACAAATAATCTCCAAGAAATTCGGAAGCCACAATTTAATTACTAACTCTCACAAGTCGCTGAAGTTAAATGGGAAACCCAACGAAAAAAGATACATGAAGAGAGAAACGGGAAAATTATGAATAATTAAGGGAAAACTAACAGATAAGAGCCAAAGCGGATATTGATGCGCGGAACTTATCATTAAATTTTATTAACAAATGTGCATTAAAAATGTATACTTTGAACAGTTTTTTGGTCCATCTTCAGCATGGATAAAAATATAAAGATGACACTAGAAACTTTTAAAACTTGACATACACAATATTTGTTGTTACATTCAAATTCTAAATTAAAATCGATAATCCCAGAAAGGAAGATTCACTAGAACCAGCGTAGAGTCTGCACAAAAAGTGGACAACGTTTACACGTCCTCGCCACACATATATCCGTCGGTGATTTATAATATATATAATGATGGGATGATGTAAACGTAACCAATACTGACTGGTCCATTCAGTCCCATAAGCAATAGTCATAAATATGGTCAAAAAACAAAACCCGTAAGAGAAAGGCTAATGCAGCAAATTTAATTAATCTTTAAATCCAATTCAAACTTTACTTCGTAACCTTCAGATTTTTAGTAAAAAATAGTTACAAAAAATCATTCTGATCTCTGTCCCTTGATGTTTTCTATCGCATCTGCCGCATGAGATCCCGCTGCTCATCTCTGGCTCATCGATAAAATTCTGCAGAGCTCCTTATAAGCTCACAATCATGCACAAAAGAAAAAACGAAATCTCATCGATCTGATGATCGAGTTGCTCTCTCCCCAAGCCGAGAGGACGTACAGCCCCGAAATACCGTTCGCGATCGAGTCGTTCGGTTCTTGTAACGAATAAACAAAAAAAATTATATCTTGATATATAATTATATTACTGTTTTATAACGTCAAAATAATCTGTTCCTCTGGTGATTCTAAAAATATGAGAACAACTGATTATAATAAGAAAATTATAATAAATATAAATACAAGATGTATATAAGATTATTTTTTATAATTTTATCGGGTGCGGGCGCTGGTTTTAAAGCGATGTAATAAGAAAGAAAAGATAGAAGATCGATAATCGGCCATTATGAAAGGACGTACAAACGCGCCTTGCCAACCGATTTGCGAACGATGCGATCTAACGAACCGTAAGCAGGTTACGAGGCTATTTGGCTTTATTGCTATAAAAAGGAATGAGTTCGTGGATATCAAAATCATATCGTTAGTTTAAAGAATTTCTGACAAGTCATGAAGTATATTAATAGCGAATGGACGAAAAATTTGTTATCGCCTCGCATATCGAAAATTACGCGATATGATGCGACGTTATCTCATGCGGTGTTATTGATATTAATTGCCCGATAACTGCATTTTTTTCCATATGACAGGAAGATACGAAAAATAGAAAAAGTTAAAAATTCAATTAAAATTTTTTTACAAAAACTGTAATAATAAGTAGCAGATATGTAATAATGGAGCTGGGTTACTAAAAGAATTGTCAAAAAATTATGGTAAAAAAAAGTAAATGTATTTTTAATTCTCAATTTCTTCGCAGTCGACATCACGCTACGTGCAGTTAATTGTCGACGATTTACTAGCATGCGGAGGTTCACAATGCGACATTTACGTAACCATTGCAGTTTCGAACACGCGCTATCGTTGTAACACTTTATATATTGAGTTACCTATATTGTGATTCATAAAAACAAAAAAAAACATGGCTTCATTAACTTTACAAAACATTTATAATCTTGCTGTATCGGTTAAGTGATATTTAAAAAAACACGCGATCAAAAAATAAGTTATCAGTACAAAAGCAATTATTTTAAATAAGCGATATATAATTGTTAATTAAAAACATATTTATGTATGCAAGAAAAATCTAGAAATTATTTTTGAAATCCTTGTAATAATCCGACATTACGACTTAACGAGAAACTGAAAATTCGACATTTTCCTGTATAAGAATTGGTTTTTTTCCGCTTATCTATATTTTATTTTCTAGGATATAAATGTCACATATCGGTTCTAATACTGAAAGTTTTTTATTAGTAAATCGTATAATTATAATCCAAGTGAGATTTTTATATTTTACTCTGATTTTGTGATAATGTTGAGAAATAGAATGTAGAATTACACAATAGAACAAAAAATCACTTTTTCTTTTTCTCCGAAGTGTGATAGCACGTTTCCCGAAAATTTTTTTGCGCTGAACATGATGTCGTTGTCTGAATTTACCTAGCTGTCAGAATTTAGAATAAATTAGAATAAAAGGGGCCAACAATAGTTTTTTTATCATTTTAAACTTTTTATGGCCAAAAAAACTGATTTTTAAATAAATTTAATGGCATCTAAAAATATAATTCAAGAGCTTTCAAACAAATGTTGATTCATGATCATATAACTTCTTTTCATTAAGTTCTGGCTATTTAAATTTTAGATATTCTGTATAATTTACTTAAAAAGGTAAATACATATTTATATACGACAGCAAATAAAAAAAGTAATTGTAATATGAATTTACTTCTAAAGAATAGATTAAGTATAAACTTTGAGTACACATGCTATTACTTGCATTTAATTGTCAATTCAAAATAGCGGAATTATAATTATACTGTGACTCATATCTAATTAAAAAAAAAAAAGAAAAATTTGTTTGTCGTTGTTATAGTTGTCTCCAAGAGATTAAAAATTTCTATAGAAATTTACATTCCTTGACGTATACAGAAAATGTTCATATATAAAGTTACAATAATTTTAAACAGTTTTTTATTAATTAACATAAAAATAGCTATTTAGAGCCAGCGCTGGTTACAGGCGCATACTTTATCTAATCATAATTAGACATTTGTCATATATGAAAGAATGATGCTTCGAGTTTTTTTATTATTGATTAAGAAATCTTCGAGAAATTCTATGTTGAAATATCAATAAAGATAAAAGTCATTTATATAATTTATATATGACCATCGGTATTTTATATATATATATGTATAAGTATATATATATATATATATATATATATATATATATATATATACAAGTATATAATAAATACATGAAGCCGATTTCGCGCCTTTTATAAAAAGTTACGATATGACTATATATATATGCTATGCATATATCGTATTAATATTCGAGATCTAGTTTGACAAAATAATTTAGATTTGACATTTTCTGGTGGTATTTGCTTTAACAACCTCGTTCACCTTTTCTGTCGCAATCTTTCACGGGACAAGACACAAATTCGATCAGGCGTATCGATAATTGAAATTAAGCTGAAAAGGATAGAAACAAGCGTGCTCGTATAGTATAAACAAAGAAACGGATACGAGCAAGAGAATTCTAGGTCGCTGACTTCCAGGTGAAGCGACCAAGAGAAACTGAACGTCCGTTATATGTATAAATCCGTTACATGACGAATCCGACAAGCATGAACATGATCATGACCATGATCATGACCATGGTCACGACTGCAATCGCGACCGCGAAACCAATCAATCATCCACCTCTCTCCCGTCTTATTTCGGCCATCACTCTCACCCCCTTTCAGTGTCCTCTTTGATGGCCCGATAATAAATATTTCATATTTCATATTTTATAAAATTTCGACATTCCGCGATATGGGAACCGGTATACGTGATTGCAGTCATTCCTTTTACCAAATGTTGCAAGAGCAGGAATAAGAGCAAGAGCGTTGAGATTTTCCAACATTGTAAATTATTATCATATAATATCACAGTTGTGGGAAAACTATGTATGGCTTCTACAAGCAAGCGTATTGAAGGAGAAGACGTAGTATAAATTTCTGGCGACTAAGTCGATTGAAATTAAAGGCGAGAAGATTATTCTGATTATATTAAAAGCGTGAAAAATTAATGCGCCTTATTTACTTTGCCTTATTTTTTGATAACAGGATATACTAAAGTGTCTAATTCAGGTATACTGAGACTTGTTCAATTCTAGATAATGCGAAATTTGGCGTAACATATACAGATTTCCTTTTGGATACTGCGTAATAAAATACGATTGCACGACAGTACGTATTTAATAACGGCCAATAACATGCCTTGCATCCGCTCGCTGCGTCTCGAAGTGTGTCAGCGGGACATTGACTTACGAAATGCATGCCACGCATTAGAGCGTGACTGAAAAGACATTTTTATCTAATTGATATGGACGATTGGTAAAGCGATCATGATCAGATGCTCAATAATGTGAATGTGTGCCGAGCTTCTTTCAGTTATCAAAATGTTAAAAAAAATCATACGCATATGTCATAGTCTCTTTTAAGATGTTCTTTTTTTTAATTCATAATATGAAATTTCACGCATAAAACTTTTAGATAGTTTCTAACACATTTTTGTATTCTTGCACGCGGTTTACTTCTGTGTTCATTCACACAAATGCATTTGAAACGTTGTACGTATAATTGCAAATTGTGTTTGTAAAAATAAGAACGCATTGCATATTCTATAAATACAGGTCAGAACACATCATTATATATTGATAAATTTATTTCCGGATTGATTATAATTAATTCAGAATAAATTTAATGCATTATTGTGGATGAAAAAAAAAATGTATAAAGAGAATGTGCGTGAAAATGTATTCAATTAAAAAAATACTGGAATGTATAATTTATAAATTTCTTCATCGCGTTTTGTTAATATAATTTCACACAAGTAATCGCGTGTGCATGAATGAAGAAATATGCTCGCATGTGTATATATATATATATATATATATATATATATATATATATATATATATATATATATATATATATATATACATAAATAACATATATAAATATACAAATTAACTTACTACATGCGTACGAAGAAACATTTCGAGAACAATATATAAAAAATATGCAGTTTTCTTTAGTTTTGAACGCAATAAATAAATACAGATATCTAGAGATATTTCAAAAACATCATGCTTAATGTAAGTCATGGATAATGACAATAAACATTAAAGAGTCTAATTTCTAATTTATTTTAAAGAGCATTCTATAGAGGAACAGGTTTTAACGTGAGTGACCTAACAAGATGTAAATTTCGCAGCTACAAAATGTATTACTCTCACTTTTGACTTCTGTAAGTAATTAGGCAGGTGTTATAACGCCAAAATGATTAAATATGTCACACAATCAGGTTAATTTCAAGTTGCAAACATGATATCGTAATAGTTTTGTAACCAATAATTAGTACATACACATGCAGGATACGCGAGATAACCTTGAGAGAGAGAGAAAGAGAGCGAGAGATTCCGTTCTGTATAAAAGAATTATTTAAACAACAATATTTATCAAAAAGCGATACAAAAAGATTCCTCATTTATGCCAGATACGATGATAGGCTCGACATAGGAGATAGGCTCGAGATAGGATGTGTACTACGTGTCATAATAAATTATTGTCTTATCTATACGTCAGTAAACTTCTGTTGAACGCTTATTCACAATTCGCGCTTTATTGAGTTAAACTAATCAAAAAGTATTATAAATTTCTCCTAAACATCGCGCATATCGAAACATTTTCTTAGATAGGATTTTGGCTTACCTAAGGGCCTAACGCAACCATCTTTCTCGAACATCCGAAGAATGTTATCAATCAGGGTGGAGAAGAAGATTCGTAAACCTCTCTCTCGGCGATGATAAAATGCGATGAATTGGCTTCCTTCGAAGATTAACGGACGACTAACGAAACGTGTACTGAGTGCCTCTAAAACTAACTCAAGTTCCTTATATCTGTCCACTTGCTAGAACGGAATATTTTCTCCCACTACGACAGCCGATCCCGTGCAGCACCTCACCGCAATATCACCCATCGTATTACTTTATCCTACCACGTATACAGATCAAGATTTTTAATTTTATGTAAAAAAAACAATTAATCAAGTAATCATAACATAAATATTTATTTGATCCAACGGAAGACTTATTCCCCTTTATTTTTTCATTATTCAATTTATTGCATGTATTAATGTATACATTAATATACATACATACATACATACATGCATACATACATACATATATATATATATATATATATATATATATATATATATATATATATAATGTAATAATATGTATGCGTATCAATATTTAATATGTATTATATTAATTGTATTTATTATATGTTACTCAGCCATTATTTACATATAGAAAATTATTTCCTCAATCAAAAAATTGAATAATCGTGAAAAGTATTTAAATAATCTGAGTAGTGCTTTGTCACGAATCATTCTTTATAAATTATTTATTTTTAAAGCAGCAATGAAGAACCTCAGAATGATCTTGACTTTTACATATATTGTTAAGCTCATGATCCTAAATAACATTCAAAAGTTTTAGCCGTCGATGATTCTTCATTAAAAAGTTATTAACAAAAAAATGGCGGTTACAAAATCCGTTCAAAAATTATAAAGCATTAATATAAGTATAAGCAGAAGTATAAGTTTTTAATTTATCAATTTTTATTTTAAATCAGATATTAACTCAGGTTTGAGTTATATTTTTTATTAGTTAGGTTATATTTTTTGAAAGTGGTGCCTCTCTGGTGGAGGGGGGGGAGAGGGGGCGGAATTCACTATGTCCAATATACGTGTGTGAAGTTGGCACCCCTATGTTACGATACCATAGTTCTGTTTAGAGTTCTGAATTATTTAGAACAAAAGAAAGAGTTCTTGATAATTTTTATAAAGAGTTCTGTCCATTATAACAATAAAGGCAGAGTTTGAAAAATAGGGGTGCCAACTTCACGTTTTTAGACATATCAAAATTAAATAGTTCTGAGCATAGTTCTGATGTTTTTTTGAATAGTTATATAGTTCCTAATACTTTTTTGCAAGAGTTCTGCAGTTTTTAGTTTTAAAAATTGACTTCAAACATCAGAGATATATTTTCGAAATTTCGAGTTCTGATCAAAAATATCGAAGTTCTAAATTACATTCGATAAGACAAATATAATCGTGAAAACCGCATGATCTTAGCTATTATAGTTATCGAAATATCGATTTTTTAAAATTAATATACTATTGTAAAAAAATTTTGGAAATCTCGAGTTCCGACCGAAAACAGCAGAGTTCTAAATTACATTCGATAAGACAAATATAATCGTGAAAACCGCATGATCTTAGCTATTATAGTTACCGAAATACCGATTTTTTAAAATTAATATACTTTTATAAAAAAATTTTGAAAATCACGAGTTCTGACTGAAAACAATAAAATTCTATATTACATTTAATAAGATAAGTATAATCGCGAAAACCGCATGGTCTTAGTTATTATAATTGTCAAGATAGCGATTTTTTAAAATTAATATATTTTAACGAAAAATTGTAGTAAATACAAGTTCTAGTAAGAAATCTTATAATTCCGAACTATATTCGATAAAACAAGAAAGAAAAAAAGTACAGATTTTATAACTCTATTATTTTATTATAACATAGTTTCTTAGATATCGCGTTTTAACTATACTTTATATACAATATATATATATTGAAAATTTCTATTTCTGATAAAAAATGATAGAGTTCCGAATCAATGTTAGATGAATCAGGAAAAATAAATATTTTATATCCATTTCTAAAAAAAATTTTTAATGAGTCAAAGTGTTAGAAAAAATTTCAAAAGAATACATAAGATGTCTGATTTGACTTAAATAAAGACAATTAAATATTAATGCTTCAATATACTAAATTATTAATTTTAAGTTTTTCTGCTCTTCTTTCTCTCAAATATCAATTAATAACTGGTTATAAAGAAAAATATTGAAACACAATCAAACAATACGTATGCATTAACGATGTCATATAAAAACAATTGAAAATCATTCATTGTAGTAGTTTCACGTCTAGCAGCAACAATACGATATAAAAATAAATTAATTTTAAAAAATCGCTATCTTGACAATTATAATAATTAAGACCATGCGGTTTTCACGATTATACTTATCTTATCGAATGTAATCTAGAACTCCGACGTTTTTTATCAGAACTCGTAATTTTTACATTTATTTTATAAAAGTAATTAATTTAAAAAAATCATTATTTTGATAATTACGATAGCTAGGACCATGCGGTTTTCGCGATTATATTTGTCTTATCAAATGTAATTTAGAACTCTGCTGTTTTCGGTCGGAACTCGAGATTTCCAAAATTTTTTTACAAAAGTATATTAATTTTAAAAAATCGATATTTCGGTAACTATAATAGCTAAAATCATGCGGTTTTCACGATTATATTTGTCTTATCGAATGTAATTTAGAACTCTGCTGTTTTCGGTCGGAACTCGAGATTTCCAAAATTTTTTACAAAAGTATATTAATTTTAAAAAATCGGTATTTCGGTAACTATAATAGCTAAGACCATGCGGTTTTCGCGATTATATTTGTTTTATCGAATATAATTCAGAACTTCGATATTTTTGATCAGAACTCGAAATTTCGAAAATATACCTCTGATGTTTGAAGTCAATTTTTAAAACTAAAAACTGCAGAACTCTTGCAAAAAAGTATTAGGAACTATATAACTATTCGAAAAAACATCAGAACTATGCTCAGAACTATTTAATTTTGATATGTCCAAAAACGTGAAGTTGGCACCCCTATTTTTCAAACTCTGCTTTTATTGTTATAATGGACAGAACTCTTTATAAAAATTATCAAGAACTCTTTCTTTTGTTCTAAATAATTCAGAACTCTAAACAGAACTATGGTATCGTAACATAGGGGTGCCAACTTCACACACCCGTCCAATATACTTTACAACGCAAAGCGAGGCCCACCCTACAATTGTTTTCTGGATGGGAAAGTATGCGTGGACACAGTAGGTTTCCCTCCTACGGAGGGCTACACTTTCGAAAGATATAACCTAATCCAAATTAAATTATTATTAAATTACTATTAAATTTTAGTTTTTAAACAGAAATAGGAGAGGCAGCGCCCCGCCCCTCTGATGAAGTATTTAGTAAGACAAAAATTTAATAGATTTATAGGTTTCTTTATTATATGTTACATTTAAGAATTCGTGTTAACGCATATCTCTTTCTAATCAAATATGTTGTTAATGATTGAGCGAAACTCAAACATTTATTTAAATATACAAATATGCAAATAATGTGGCATTTATGCTAGGTAACGTTCAAATTATTGAGTTTATACTGTCAACTTTTTTGTTAATAACTTTTTAATGAAGAATGACCGACGCGGTTAAAACATTTTGAATGTTGCTCAGGGTCATGATCTTGACAACATATGGCAAGATTAAGATCGTTCTGAAGTCCTCCTCAAAGTAAACAATTACCCATTTTCTCTATTATTTTACGATAATATATCAATAGGAATAGGTCAATTGTTTTAATAAAAATAGTTTCGGTAACAGTAACATATTTTTAATATGTTACATTAATTGATACAAATTTTTTTCCGTAATAAAAAAAATAATTTTATTTCTTTATCTTTAAATTAAAAAAAATAACAAAATATAAAAATCGCTTTTTTATCTTAAAATATTTTTAGATTTTATCGATATATAATAATAACTAAATTGCTATATTTCAACATGATTCCATTAAACGATCGATAGTTTCATTTTGTAACTTTTTAACATACGCGTCAAAGATTTTATTTTTAATTTTTGTCTTCCACGCATTCCATGTTTTCCATTCTATGAAATTTGACTAAATATGCATTTATGCATAATTATGCAAACGAGTTGTGACAACAGTGCGACTAGGACTTGTACATAATTCAATTCTGCTCATTTGTTTTATATAAAATCACGTTGAAGACGTGATTTACGTCACGTACGTCAATTTATGTAAAAAATGTCGAATATTCTTTTATTAATGTGTCATTTATGTACAAAAACTGCTTGTCAACCTAACATTTAAATTGTAAATATTGAAAAACAGATGTTGGGTTTTTCGGATAAAAACAGTGATAATCTTCAAGTCACGACCTTTATTAATTTATCGTATATGTTGTTTAAATTCTCTGTATCTTTTTGGGAATTAATAGTGTTGTCAAATTTTTTTATAAAAAACATTTCAGCTATTTCTCTCTTTCTTACATGTTTTTCGTTATGTAGAATATCAGGCGCTGACCAATCGAAGTCATGATCGTTTAGTTGATCTCAGTATTCCAAACATAGTGATTGACACAATGTTAGTTTGACATTTCGATTTTTCTCTTTCTACTTTTTAATTATAACGTAAGTTGCTTAATCCTATTTTTTTCTTTATAACATGACTATCATTATTTATTGTATTGTAATTTTAGTTTCACTTGATAAGGACCAAAACCATATGGTCGAAACGTCGTGATATAATAATCAAACAATAAATTGCCAGTTTGGTCGTATAAACACTTGTTTAGTAATTAGAATTATTTTAAAATATGACATTATCCAATTTGTTAGATAAAAGGAATGCAGCTTATAATTATTAAATAATGTTCTCAAATAATTTGTTGAAACGTAACAATTACTAAAATTAAACTAAATAATTATAACTATTAACATAGCTATAAGCATATTTAGCTTTATCAGTGAATAAATTTTAATTAATTCATAAATCATAAATTGACATCTATATAAAAGGAAGTTTTATTCTTGCCGAAAAATCATTGAATAAGACTACATTTGTTCACATTTTATGTGTAACGTAGTTAATATTTTGAATTGAAAAAATTCTTTTAATATTATTATGATATTTCAACATATCTCTTCATTTTATTCCTTCGCGCGCACGCAAACATATGCAGAGTCTCAATTTAAATCTTTTTAAAATTCGATAAAGGCATTTTCTGCAATGCAATCCGCAACACACATTTTAATTTTAATTAAATGTCCTATCGTAAGTCATTAGCTTATGACTAAAGATAATTAATTAATACAGATATCTTTAAATTGTTTTTTATGTATTATGTATTATGTAGGATTGGAATCTAATAAATGCTGTTATGTTAATGTTACATAAGTATAACAAAATGAGTATAACGAATAATATTGTATAAATATTATCGGTAAATTGTCTTTAAATCTCTCTTATATTAATGTGATTATATCGTATTTATATACAGTTATATTCTATGTATGGACAAAAATATTTGACCCGACATACATATGTATATGTATGTATGCATGTATGTGTGTGTGTATACAGGATGAGGAATATAAAACGAGTCACTCGAATAACTCCTAGTTTTGCAAATAGAAAAAAATGATAGACAAAAATTGAAAAAAAAAGTTGTATGGTATGGAGGAAGAAATCTTGTAAAAATGAACATTTTTTTTTAGGTGGAAGTAGGAGATTTGAAAGTCATCTTCATTTTTGTTAATGGAACCACCATAATTTATACAATTTTATACAAATCGTTTTTTCGTAATATTTGGCACAAAAAGTTATAAGAGTAAGATGACCAAAAAAGTGAATAGTCTAAGAAATATTTCGTATTTTATTTTGATATAATTTTACATAAACTAAAATATTTCGTAAAATATTCACTTTTTGATTATCTTACCCTTATAATTTTTTGTGTCAAATATTGCGAGAAATTCTAATTATTTTGTCCATAAAAGTAGTGATAAGTTCATTTCAAAACATGAATATTTTACAAAATATTTTATAGTTTACGTAAAATTATATCAAAATAAAGTATGAAATATTTCGTAAACTATCTATTTTTTGGCCATCATATTCTTTTATTATCAAACATTACATACAACTTTTATTATCAAACATTTTCTCCTATCTCCAAAATAATGGGAGTTATTGGGGTGCCTTATTTTAGATCCCTCACCCCGTGTATATATATATATATATATATATATATATATATATATATATGTATGTATGTATATATGTGTGTGTGTGCGTGTGTGTGCGTGTGCGTGCGTGCGTGCGTGCGTGCGTGCGTGCGTGCGTGCAAGTGCGTGCGTCTAAGGTTTAAATTAATAAGGTTTTTATATATATATATATATATATATATATATATATATATATATAGAGAGAGAGAGAGAGAGAGAGAGAGAGAGAGAGAGAGAGAGAGAGAGAGTAATTAAGTCGATAAATATTGTGACGCTTACGAGCAGGTAGAGTACAGTAAATTGAACAAAAAAATTCTTTATCATTTTTTTCTATATCGCTTAATATTACATTTGTCATACAACAAACTTTTTAAGCGCATTAACTAATTTCTGGAGACTCAAAAAATTTTTTATTTTGCAGCTAATCAGTATGTTGTGTAAAAAAATATTTAATATTTATTCTTTTACTTATTGACATTTATACTTAACGACCTTAATATGTTATTTTTATTTTTGTTTTTCGTGACTTAATTTATAATATAATTTGCGCTGAAAATGGCTCAAAAAAGGAGCCGAAACGTATGCTTTTTTTATACTGCGATATAAAATCATTTAATAGTTAGTTTTGGCGCCCGATTACCAGCGCTTGGCTACGATTGCCTATTTATATGTTTATTTTCGTATTATGTGACCTTAACTGGTGTAACATTATAAAAAATATTTAGTTATTAAAAATAACAGAATTTTTTTATAGAAGTCACAATATTCGTTTTTATCCCTTTGGTGGAGTAAAACGAGGTATCCATTTAAAAATATATAAAACATCTCACAACTACGAAATCTTGATTTATAATCAATTTGTAATATATTTCTTAATTTTTAGTCAAAATTTAAAAATATATTCTAAACAAAAATCACAAACAAAAATATTCTCTTGCTCTACATTGCTGCAAGACTTTCTTATTTAATTTTTTAATTTTGGAGATTTCAAAAAATTTTTTCTTTTGTAATTTCTTTTTCTAAATCTGCGTTTTCAACTGCTTTCTGTAGGGATATAAAATCAGAATAACAGATTTTTGTTTTTTTATTATATGAGATGTGTAGGTACCTAGTTTTGCTCCAATACGAGAAAAATAACAAACATTGCGGCTCTATATCTCGGCACTCTCTAATATGTATAAAATGCAATGTTGCATTTCCCGAAGATGCTTCATGTAGAAAAAACGAAAAGACTCGATTATCACCCTTTTATATCGATCTTTTTTTGGCCCAAAAATTTTGGACTTCTCTCAAAAATGGAATATCGTGTCACCGTGTGTACGGTTGATCTCAAAATAATGATAGCATCAATTTACAACTAATAACAGGAGTTAGCCAAAAATAATAGAACGAAAAAACAGAGGTACCGGTTTGACCCGCCTACCCTATTTTCCCCTATATATGTATAAAATTATTAGGGCACTCAATACAGAGTGTCTGTGTCGAAAGATTGTTCCAACAGTCGTGAGCGGATAGAGCACAGTAAACTGAACAGAAAAGTCCCTCACTATTTTGCAATTTTCGCAATAATTATTGAAATATTAATTAAAAAGAATTGGCGAATGAGCGCGCATTTCGTGCGGCTAGACTATGGGACGTACGCTCTAAGCGGCGAGTTAAGCATTGCTGTCACACGAAAAATTTAGCGGCTCGCTGCTCGCACGTACCTCGATTCTCGTCGCGAGACCAAATTTTTCATATAACATTTTTTTGTCATTAATTTTTTTATACTTTGATATTAGAAATCATTTGGAATACATCATATTTATTGCAGTGTAACGTAATTTGCTTTCAAAGTTATTATATAAATGAATTATATGTGTCATATAATAAATACAAAATACTCAATGTACTTGATAATCTTTGGAAAATTTCCGCTGCTTTTTTTATTCATATATAGAATAAATTTTGATTAAACATTGATTAGATCAAACGTTTGTTTTGTAACATTAAAATTGGATTAATAAGTTAAACAACACTTTCAATTTCTTTGTAAAATGTATTTTTTAATTTTAATTATAAATTTTAATATGCTGTTATTAGATCCTTAAAGTGTCCAAATATTGTCTAAACGCTATTAAAAAGCTAAACGCTTCTTATTTTTCACGAATATTTTCTTTATGTCTGTGACCTGAAAATAGAATATAACACAAAGTATTCTAATTCATTTATAAATATTAAAAATTATACGAGACAAAAACTTATCTGAAAAATCTTGAATTTATTTATATAAATTATTTCTTAACTATTATAAGACATTGAATTGTCAAGCTATATAAATTATCAAATGAGATCTCCACTGACAGCTACTCACAAAATAATCACAGCGAGAGAACCAATCAGCATCACAGAAAAGAGGCAACAATGTCAATAACATGCCTTTTTTAAAGAGGGATATACTATGCAGCATTTCAAATAATTTAATAGTTTTTAAATCTAAATTGTGGAATATAATTTTGGCACTATAGGCACTAAAAAAATAAAACATTATATTATAAATAATATTATGAGTTCAACAAAAAAGCGAAATCCATTGGAAATTAGAGTTTTATTTCTTTCAGAAAAATATTTTACAAAAAATTGACATGTTTATTAAATGTAAAAAATTGTTATCTGTCGTAGAGTTTACTTGGTTTCATTTGTGTTTTTTATGCAAAACAAATCATGTAAAAAAAGGAATAAAAATATTTTATCTGGGAGAAAATTAATATAATATAACTTAAAATTTCAATTTCCAGTGGATTTTGTTTTTTTATTTCTTCTAAAGTTCTAAAACTATTTATAATACAAAACTTTTTCAAGGTCTATGGTATCAAAATTATATTCCGCAGTTTAAATCAATAATGTAATAGTTAGCAAAAAAATAGTGTGAATTAATGCGAATCGTCACAACAATGACGATGTGCATGCTTGGATGAGTCGAAAATCACGTGAAAATTGTTTAATTCTCACGTTGGTGCCGATTAGATTACGTTGGCCATCACATCTCTGAGAAATTTCATCTTCTAAAACGACGTACATTTATCAAACAGTTCATTGGCGTAAACACGACTTGAGATATTGAAAAATTCAAATTCGCAAATATTAAGGTAAAAATTTATCCTAATTAAAGTCGAATGTTGAGATTTCGGCATAAAAGTAATGTGGAAGTGACGCAGTATGTATCGATTCGGAAGTTTCTCCGCAGACTTACTCGTTCAAGATAAAAAGATCCGTGTATTTAATCGCGAAATTGCAAGCAATTATAAATATAACGGGATTATAACTTGGAAAAATAATGATTCGCGACGTGTGCGTGATGCAGTTTATAACTTTTACCATCTCCACAATTGTAGCGCATATAACGCGGTTTT
Source organism: Cataglyphis hispanica (assembly GCF_021464435.1). Classification (NCBI taxonomy): domain Eukaryota; kingdom Metazoa; phylum Arthropoda; class Insecta; order Hymenoptera; family Formicidae; genus Cataglyphis; species Cataglyphis hispanica. The sequence continues at coordinate 2,005,233 of NC_065963.1, forward strand.
GAAAAAAAAGCATGCGTGGATCGGCAAATTTTTTCAATAATTAAATATGATTTAGTTAAACCGCATACTGTATTCAAAAAGATGAAGTAAATAATAAATTTGGCCACAATTTTAAAACACAAGAATGAAAAAAACGAAGAGAATGTATTTAGTCGCGTAACATCAAGTTAAGGTATCGAATCGAAACGATATTTCTGATTAGTCTGTTACGTGAAACGAGAGATAAGGGAAAGAGAGATGCGGTCGATGTGGCCGAAGCAGGGCGAGGCGAATTTTCGGCGTGATTTGGGAGGCTGCTTCACACGATTCAGGATCGAAAACTTGTTATATAGTCTGTACTATCCCGTCGTAACACGAAGGGATAAATAATCGTAACAAACTCCCAACTGTCAGTCGCTTAATGATATTCTCGTATAGATGAGAAGAGACTCACGCCTCTCGCACAACCTCGGTCGATCTTTAAAGTAGACCATCCCGTCCAAGCGTTCCGAGTTTCTCTTCAAGAACTCGCACGACGCGAGAAAGAATCGGCGTTTACACGCGAGCCAATGAATCCGAGGGATGAAAATGGCGATATTCGACGGCAAAAGATGTGCTCGGGAGCACATGGATGACGTAAGAAGTGTGACAGAGGGAGAGAAATAGTCGATGAGACAGAATAGGCGCGGCCAGTCTAGGCAGCAGAGGCCGCGCGAGATAGCGGCTTTCCGCATCCGTCTTGCATCCCGTGAAATACAATATCGCGCTTACCTCAACCGATTGAGAGGTCTCTTCTTGTCTTATGATATGCACGCCGAACACGGCTGACGCTGACAGTGTCACTTTAACAGAAAATTGTCGATTTTTCGCGTATTCGCCGCTTTTCCGTTAGTGTTCTTCGCATGCCAATCGAGTCCGCCATCTTCGGTGAACTGCCAGATACCCTCTCACTCAGGCCGGCCAACTGCGGATTAAAAACTGCGCGCGGGTGAACTCGCTTCAACTCTGCGCATCTCGTGTCATTTCGCACGCGCGCGTGTATATATACGGGTTCTTTTTTCTCTTGCTCTTTATTCCAGGATTGGACATATTTATCGATAAACTATAATAGTTTATCTTTACAAGTAAACAGAGAAACTATGTTTAATATGTAGAAGCTAATGTTTAGCATCTTATTTATATAAAAAATTTATTATGTAAAAAATGAGTAATCTATATATATGAAATATGACTTATCAAAGATGTTGTGTCTATATATTAATACATGACTATGAAGTAACAGTAAAAAGATCTGCATAGATCCAAAGTCGCAATGAAAAATGTTTTATATAATATCAGGTTTGAATGGAATTGCTTGCAACACTTCATTGCCATCTTGAATATTTGTTTATGTATACAGTATACATTTTAGACTTAATTATGTTAATGTATTAGTAATGTGTATGTACAAAGAATCTACATACTTTCTAATATATTAATCAAATAGATGTAACATTAAATGTTAAAAAATTATTTTAAAAAAAAGTAAAAAAGGTCAAGTGCATGCGCAAAGTGTGAAAAATTCTTATATAATATAGTGTTTTATTTTTATTCAAATAAAAAATAGTGATATTGAAAAATTGCACGCCAATTAATAAAAACTTATATTACAAAATTTATTTATTACTACTTCTAACACTATATTTAAATTGCAATGTTTCTTAAAAAAGTGAATCATATTTTAAAATTAATTAATTATATAAAATAAATTCATATAATAAAATTAATTCATATTATAAAAATAAAAGAAATTTTAATTAAAAAAACTTGGCATTGCTTAGTATATGCTAATCAAATCAATATATTCTTAGACGAGAATACATTGATTTACTGTATCTAGTTACTTGTACGTTACGTTAATATTTTGAATATTTTTAAGAAAAAATATAAATTTGCAACTAATAGCTACATATTTTTTATTTAAAATCTATTTTTTATATTAATTGACCTTTCATTATTTTGTACATAAATGTATTGAGCTAAAGTAATCAAAAAATAAATATTTTATGAGATATAGTTTATATAAAAGTATGTCACATTAAAGTAAAATATTTCGTAAACTATTAAATTTTTGGTCATATTTACTTTTGATAAAAAAAAAGTTACAACAATCTTGATTACATGATTTTTGTAAATATTTGTAGCATGCACATAAGATGTAACCCAAGAAGAGCACAAAAGTCATAATGATATCATTAGAATATGAGTTTATTTGTCCTTGAAAATCACTGATAAAAAATTACGTAAAAGTGATCTAAAAATAAAAACAGAAAATCATTGTTATGTCAAGAATTCATCACAAAATCATCATAAAAAGAGTATCAATTGTCATAATAATTTTTTCTAAATTGATTTCTACTTGTTATCATGATCTTATTATGATTTTGTGTTCTACACAATCTGGGAATCTGGCAACTTTTTATTTTTATTTTTTATTGCCAGAGAAAAACATAAAGTCGAATAGATGTTTAGTACACATTTATTCAACACATTTAAGAAAGGTCGACTTTCGTATCATATCATGGTGATCTTTTTTAGACTCTTCTTATTTTTTGATGATTTTTTGACGATTTTTTGACAGCAAATTTATATGGAAAGTATTCTTCTATTTTATATTTTAATAACAAATAAATGATTTTCACTTATCCGGACACTTTCTTTTCAAATAAATAAAAATCGGTTATTTATCTATTAAAAAAAATTATTTGTTTAATTTTTCAAAAATCAGTTCAATATCTGAATTTCCCTACAGAGTATCAGAAAATAAATTGATAGAAATAGTTGCTATAATGTTATGTAGCCTCCTTTTGCAGGCTTTATAGACTTACAAGTTTTATGTATGCTTATGAGAAATGAATAAAAGAACCTCGTAAACAAAATGTTAGCAGTATGACAGTAGATTGGTAACAGATTTAATCAAAATCTGTTAGCAGACTGACATCAACTGCGTTCGCATTCAACTAATGGTTGCAAAATCTGCTAATATAATAAGTCGACAGATTGGTGGAAAAATTTCAAACTGATTCTGTTAACGTAATTTGGCGGCAGATTGGCGATAAAAACCGAGCAAAGTTTGCTGACATAATATGCCGGCACATTAACAGCAAAAATCGAGCAGATCCAACAGTTTCTAGATATTCATATAAAATGGTACATTTAAATGGATTTAAACATTAAAAAATTCTCAATTTCAAATAACAAAATGACGGTGAATTTTGGTCACAAAATAATCAATCAGTCTTAAAAATGTCTCATAAGACCCGAAAATAACAATAAAAATGTCAATAGTCGATATGTCACATTTACGGGATGTCATTTTCTGACGTTTGCATTAATAACATAAATATATAATATTAATAACATATATTTTAATGTAATATATAGGAAAATTTAAATTTAATTTATAAAATTAAAGATTTTATTTATATGGAAATTAATTTCTATTTTATATCTTAATAACAAATATTTTTCGGACAGAAATTGTCCGAATAAGTGAAAATTGGACATTTATCTGTCCGAGTTTTCAAAAATCAGTTTAATATCTGACAAATTCTCCTGTATATATATGGAAACTATATCAGAAATCAAACTGATAGAAATTATTATAATGTTATTTAGCTTTATTTTGCAGGCTTTATTTACACTCCATGACAAGGACTTGAATGCGAGTAAAAAAAGTAAATAAGTACACTACATAGCAATAAACGAATAAATACTATATATACTATAATATATAAATACTTTATATACTATATATACTATATATAAATACTATAAATACTATAACATTTACTACTTCAATAAATTAAATAAATGCTAAAAAGCTGCTCGGTTTCTGCTATTAATCTGACATCAAACTGCGTTGCGCAGATCCTGCTCGGTTCCTGCTATCAAACTGCTATTCAGTGGAAATCACCTCCACGCTTCCAGCTAGCAACTTATACAATAATTAAACTTACGATATATGAAAAAAATCAACTTTATTTGCTTTTTTATAACATGCATTTTTTATAATTTGCTCTATTTTATTTTTTTTTTATAAATAAATAATGAAGTTAATAATAATGTAAATATTAATATAAGCGAAAAACTTTAGAATTTGTAGGTTTTTTAGGTTCAGAAAAATTGCTCTTTTTTTATTTGAATTTGCTTTATCTTTAAAATTAATTATTTATAGTATTTATTTTAAAAAAAATTAATAATCGCTTTGTACATTTTTGTGAGATGTCAAGAAATTGTGCACATGCGCAAAAGCATTTAGTTTGCGCAACACAGGTCGAGCGCGCCATTTTTTAAATTATTCATTTCTTTTTAATTTATTTAAGAAATATTAAAAAATGCTGAAAAAAATAGAATCAAATAAATATTTATTTTTAACACATCATTTACTTGAAATTAATAATATTAATATAACGTGAACAAATATTTACTTAATGTAAAAAATCTTTTTTCAAAACAAATAAATAGCAGATTTTGTAACATTTCTGCTGACATTCTGCTATCATTATTTAATATAACAGATTTTGTATACAATCTGGAATTTTCTTGCTGACAAAAAGTTGTAACAGCCGTTTGATAAAATTTGTTTGAATAGACTTGACTATATGAGGGAGACCACATAAGTTCACATACTTCTATATAATACTAGACTGCTAACTTTACGAAATGTATGGCCCCGAAAAGAATGTACAGAACATGTGCATATGGCACACACACAAAAACACTTTTCGTCTGTAGATGTCGGCCCTTAAGATGTCTTTTCACATTTAACGCTCATTTTTAGCATCAAAGTAAGTCACGTCATTAAAGTTGACACTATATTATAAAAAAAAACATGAAAAAAGTTTAACATTGAATTTATAGCGTCACTGGCCAACAGCTTGACGCTTGACGCTGAAGTTGAGAAAATCTAAATGCGAATTCATGAGACGCTTGTTTCAGCGTTGCATGTGGTCACGTGACTTCGATTCTACACTAGCCACGCTAGCGTCAAGAAAAAAGAAGTTGGATTTTCTCAACTTCAGCATCAAGCCGTACTGTTGGCCAGTATTGACGCTATAAATTTGATACTAAACTGTTTTCATGTGTTTTTCACAATATAGCGTCAATTTTAATGATATGACTACTTCGAGCATCGAGCGTCAGCGTGAAAAGGCACCTTAACTTTTTTTTTCTTGATGCTAGCGCAACTAGCATCGATTCAAAAGGTACAATTTCACGTGCCACTAAAACAAGCGATTGAAGCGACAAATTTGTCGCTCATAATCTAGCGACTACAATTTTGTAGATTGAACAAGTTCAACTACAAAATATTACCACTCAAACACTACATATATGAAACGCTGATGCTGTCGTGTTGATCGTGTGTATCAAAGACACATAACCTTGCAAAATAAAGCCTACGCACAATAAAGAAATATAAATATTAGGAATACGAATAAATGTTAAATATTAGAAAGAGCAATTTGGAATTATTTTACTACAAATAAGGCACAGAACAGATTAAAGCATAATAAATTAAAAATTAGAAATAATTATTCCATTCTGCTTTCTTGTTTAAAATAAAATAATTCCAAATTGCTTTTCCCAATATTTAATATTTATTTCTATTTCTAATATTTTTTTCTATTGTGCGTAAAGACTAACTCAAGAATATTAAAAATCATAAAAAATAAAAATAAATACTTATAAATAATTATTTATTAATTATTCATTCATGTATCCTGCATTTTCTAATTTTATATATGGTAAATGTAGCTTTATAGAATTCATATACTCATTACAATTTTGAAACAGTGCAACTTAAAATTTTTGTTTAGAACAATTTCTTTTATGTTTGACATGTCAACAGTATTGCAATAACAGTAAAAAGATATCATTTTGAAATTTAATTTTACGTTCTCGAATCATTCGACTACAAATTAATATTTAATTATAATATCTATTTTTTTTTTTGAAGGCCATATCACAACTGTTTATAACACGTAATTAATGATAAATAAAAAAACACGAGATTTCTATTCTATTTTCTTTTTCACTATTCTTCACTATTCTTTTTCATGTACGAAAGTTAAGGCCCTTGTTCAATGTGAGGAAATAGCGATAAGAACAAGGGAATAACGATAGCAATAAATGATATCCAATGAGAAATCCACTTTTTTGAAAAAGTAGTGGGCCTTAAAGGTGCGAATTCATGAGACGCTCGTTTCAGCGTTGCATGTGGTCACGTGACTTTAGGTGCATTTTCACGAGTCGCTGAAACCGATCATTTGAGCGACAAAAAAGATCATGTGACGATTTTTGTCGCTGAACTATACAATGGTAAAGGCCCTTGCACAATGCGAAGCGATAGCGATAGGAATAAGGGAAAAGCTATAGCGATAGGCAATATCCAATGAGAACATTGCTTTTTCGAAAAAGTAGATCTCTCATTGGATATCGTTCATCGCTATCGCTATTCCCTTGTTTCTATCGCTATTGTCTCACATTGTGCAGGGACTTTTAGAACTAAAGATTCTTTAATCAGAAATAATGTCTAAGTTAGGTCAACCATGTTTTGTTAAAAACTGGAAACAATCAGTGGCGGAAAATTTAATTTCCGAAGTATGATATTTGGAATAAAAGAAATAAATGATATAAATAATCAAAGAATAAACTTTAATTTTTTAAAATAAAAATAAATATATAATATAAATTTATAAATTACGTATTGCCATAGTTTTATCATTAAAATAACGTTTTTTTAAATCTTTTGTTTTTTTACGTTATTTTACACCGAAACATCATCAAAAATTTTTGTTTTTAAATTGTGGCAATTTAGAATAAAATTACATTCAATATTAGAAATAAATAATTTTTTTAATTGTATTTTTATATTATATAATACTATATATGTTTGTTTATTTTTGAAATTTGTAACTGTCAAAATATATATTTCATCTTTAAAAAAATAATTAATTTATCATATTCTAAAATTTCCTTTGGTATTGCAAACGAAGCGAATGCATTTTTTGCAAAGTGTAACATTTTTTTTGCAAACTATGAATTATGTAACCTGCTTACTATGTAAAATAGTCATTTCCACATTATTTAAAATATAGGAATTTCTTTAAAACTTATACATATTTCACAATTATTATTATTATTATTATTATTATTATTATTATTATTATTATTTTCATTAATTAAAAATGTTTTTTGTTTTTTTTAAGTAACTCTAAAAAGCCCGTTAAATAACTTCTGTCATCTTCTTCATAGTTGCTTTGCATTACGGGGAGTGTATATAAAAAAAACAAAAATAAGTTTTAAATTATTTTTAAACTGCAACGCATTAGGAACAGGATTCTTAATTCTAATAGATTTTAGATTAGATTTGCTTTATTGACTCCCTTTGGGGTTACAATCTCTTACAATTTTACATAACTTATAACTATCTTGATCTCTGACCTGATGATGGATCTGATCTTGCACACGCATTGTCTCTATCTATCCGATTATCGACTTTGTCGATCCGGATCGGTATTCGTGATTCGATCCTTTGAGTCATGCCTTCATTCACATCTCAATCGGATTTCTGATTTCTGATCCGATTTCTTTATCTCGATCTTGCCGACGCTGATTTGACATGCCGATTTCGATCGATGCTCGAATATGTTCGCTGACGCTCGAGACGAGACGCGATTCGACGCGACATTTGTTCTCTTTGACCGAGCTTTCGACCGACATGAGATCTCTGAGATTTTCTCGATGAGCTGATTTCGATCCGATTTGATGCCGAGCTCTGAGTATCTGACTTTGATCTTCGATGCCGATCGATCTTTATTGTCCTGAGAATATCTGTTCGATGCCGATTTCGATCTTATCGATTATGAAACGATATTTCGACTTGAACCGAGACGCGCCTGACGATGATTCGCGCCGGAGACTTTCTCTTGACTTTCCGATATCTTCTTAGATCTTATTCTCGATGCCGACCCTTGAACCTCGATGCTTTTCCTGGTTCCTGATTACGATCTTTCCTTTCAATTTTCCTTTATTTAGCCTGAGAGTCCTTAATCCATCCTGACCGATGATAGATACCTTTCTAGCTCTCTTCCACCCTTTCCACTTCTAATTCGATCCGATACTCCACTCACTGTCCACTACCAGCTTATCAAGAGCCATGACTTTTCCTGACCATTCTCTAACCTTTGCCAATTCCCCAAACCTGACCCATTGCAGCGGCACCCTTCCTTAACCTATTTTTTATTTGTGCTTCCTGTCCACTATTCTTCTGCATTACATAACCCAAGTAAGTAAATTCTTTTATCTCCTCTATCACCTTCCCTTTCCATCTCCAACTTATATTCCTTTCTCTTCCTCCTCCTTTCCTAAACCTTAAGATTTTTGACTTCTCCACATTTAACTCCAACCCCTTCTTTTCCAAATAGCCCTCTAATCTTTCAATCATATTCCTCATTCCATCCTCCTCCTCCGCAATCAAAACTACATCATCCGCGTATGCCAAGGTGTAGATCTTCTTCTCCCCTAATTTAACCCCTCCCCATCTTCCTCTACTCATTACCTCTTCCATATCCGCCGTCACCAAATTAAATAAGTGAGGGCTCAATAGGCACCCGTGCCTTACTCCCCTTCCTGTCCAAAATCCTGCTCCTAAATCCTCTCTCCTCCTCACCCTGTTTCTAGTCTCCCTCAGAATATCCTCACTTCTTTTAAACAGCCCTTCCCTTACCTCCCCTCTCTCTCATCGCTTTTACCAATTTCCTCCTATCTATCGAATCAAACGCTGCTTTCAAATCTATAAAGAACGCCACTAATTTTCTTTTCTTCTTCCCCAACTGTCTATTCACCAAATAATTCAGTATGAATATGTTGTCCATTGTTCCTAACCCCTTCCTGAAACCCGTCTGATTCTGCGGTACCAATCCCTTCCTCTCCACCTCTTCGCTTAGTCTACTTGCCAGCACCGAAGCATACACCTTATAGAGCGTAGGAGTCAGCGACACCCCCCTATACTCTTCTACCCTCTCCCCCTTCCCCTTCTTTAATATCGGTACAATCACTCCCTCACTCCATTCATCTATCCATCCTTCTCTTTTCCAAACCCTATTACATATTCTCCACACTCCTCCAGATTCTCCCCTCCGTATTTCCACACCTCCGCCGGAATTCCATTCAGATCTACCGCTTTATTATTCTTCTATCTTCTAATCGCTGACCTTATCTCATTCCTACTTATGCCCTCCTCCTCATCCATCCAAGTTCCTACCCTCTGTCCTATCACTACTCTACCATCTATCCCCTCCCCCAATAAATTCCTAAAATATCCATTCCACTCCTCCATTGTTATATCTTTGTTCACCTTCCCCCTCCTCCTTCTTTCCCTATTCACTATCTCTCAAACCTGTCCTTCTGTTCTAATTGCCCTCAATTCCCTCTGCCATCCTTCCCTCTCTTCCTTCTTTTTCTTCCTCCATCACTTCTCATATCCATCCCTTCCTTCCTTCTCATCCATCCACTTCCTTCATCTCTCTTCCCTCCTTCATCCTTCCACCTTCCATCCATTTCCTTCCTATTTCCTTCCTATCCTTTGTCCATCCCATTTTCCTTGTCCTCTTTTCTTTCTATCTTTCCCTTTCCTCTTTTATCCACTATGATTGGATGGTGATCCAGTCCACTATCATCCCCTTCCATCTTCCATCCATCCATTCATTCCATTCCATCTCCATTCCCTACTCCATTCCATTCCATCTGTCCATCCACTTTCCCTATCCATCTCCTTCCTTCCCCTCCTTCATTCTTTGTCCTTCATCCTTCCTTCCCTCCTCTCCTCCACCTGTTCCATTCTCCTATTTCCTCCTTTCCTCCACCATTCATTCCATCTCTTCCTTCCTCCATATCCACTCCTTCCTCCTCCACTCCACCTTCTTCCATTCATCCATCCATTTCTTCTTCCTCTCCTCCAATCCCTTTCTTATTCTTCATCCCTCCATTCCCTCCCTTTCTTATTCTTCCTCTCCACTTCCATCTACATCCTTTCATCAGTATCCCTCGATCTATCCATCCTTTCTATCCATCCATGTTTCCTATCCACCATCCCTCTTCCTTCTCCATCTCTTCCTTCCATTCCATTCCATCCATTCCTTCCTTCCTTTCCATCCATTCCATTCCATCCTTCCACTTCCTCCTCATCCACCATTCCATCTATTCTTATTCCATCCCTATCCACCTTTCTTCCTTCTTCCTCCTCCCACTATCCCTATCCCATCTCATTCCTTTCCTTCCATCCAGTCCTCCAGATCCTTTCCTTCCACCTTTCTTCCATTCCATTTCCATACCCTATCCAAACCTTCCTTCCCTTCTTCTCCTCCTTCCTTGCTATCCCCTCGAATCTCCATCTCATTCTCCTTTCCTTCTACGTCCAATCCTCCAAGATCCTTTCCTTCCTACCTTTCAGAAGTTTCTTCTTATTCCAGACCTCTCTTCTTTGGTCCTCATTTCCATTCCTCCATCATTTCCATTCCTCCCTCCACCTCCATCCATCTTTCCACTCCTCTTCTTTCATCCCTTCCTTCACTTCCACTCCTTCTGATCCATTCCTTCCTCCCTTCCATTCCTTCCTATTCCATTCTCTTCCCTCCATCCTCTTAATCCATTCTTTCCCTCTTCCTTCCATCTTCCTTCCATTCCTTTCCATCTCCTTCTCTTCCATCTCCTCCTCTTTCCTCCTCTTCCTCACTTTCTCCTTCCATTCCTCCCCTTCCACTTCCTCTTTATTTCGTTCATTAACTACTCAACTTCTAATTTCCAGCTCTTCATCATATGTTGCAATTCCCCTTCTCCCTCCACCCGTCCTAACTCCGCATCTTCCCTAATCCGAATTTTTTTCTGTTTCTTAACACATCCTCTTCTCCCTTCCCCATCTCCGGCTCCTCTCTCTTTCTTTTCAGTAGCTTCTCTACATTTCCGTAGCTACCTCTTCTTTCCTTCCCTTCTTTCATGGCGAACTGCGCCATCTTGTTCTCCCGCGCTCTCTATGAAGATTCCTGTCTCTATCCACTAACCCATCCTACGCTCTCTATTATCTATGCTCTATGGCCTAACTGTCACTATCCTACACCTCCCTTTATAACCCTAAATTCACCCCTTCTTAGTTTTAATAACTGAAAACAAATTTTCCACACAATCTTGTGTCATGCGACAAAAACAAATTGAAATGCTCTTTCTTCTAAATAATTAATCAGTTGTAAAATAGATGTAGTAGTAATTATTATTCCTTCGGATTTAAAATGTCCTTTTTGACCAACTGTTAAATTTAAAAAAAATGCGATAAATTCATTAAAAAAAAAACATTTACGATAAATTTTTCTATATGCAATTTCTCTAAAGCTACAGAACAGTGTCTTGAAGACATTAATATAAATAATTTAGCTATCATTTTTATAAACCATGCTGTTGTAATGTATTCAGGGACGTTATTTACAGCAGCTAAAAATTCTAAGACACTACTAACATCTGTATTTAATACATTTTTTGCTTTATTTACGCGCATTTTTGCAAATTGATTATTATTGCTATCTATATCAGAGTTATTTAGTTTTGGTGTTAACAAAAAATCAAATCCTTTTTGCTCTACAAGTAATTGCATAAGATGATTGGAATGTACTATATTTGTGGGCAACTTATATTTTTTTCTGCAGTATAGAAGGAAATGTAATAAATTTATTATTTAATATACAAGGTTTCAAATTTTTAAGAAGATGTGATACATCAGCTAAAATATATAATTGCCGTATAGAATCACATGGCTGTTAAATTTTGTTAACTATTTGTGAATTTTGTCTCGCTATTTCCCGCCAAAATCTTATATTGGAAGGCTCCATATCTGACATAATATTATTTACATGGAGATGAATTGATTCAGTTTTATAAAGAATCTGTAAAATAATTGATTTTAAAACAGCTCCATCAAACTCATCTCCTGTAAAAAAATAGCCAACAATTTGTTTCTTAAAGCTAAACCAGTTTATCTTAAATACTAAGCCATGCGTCGCATTATTTGTATGATTAGGTAATGTAACTCTCTAAAAAAGAATGTGTTGCCATGTCATACTGTTTTCCTGGTGTAATGCTCATTTTGTCCATAACAAGAGAATATTCTTTATCTTTTTCATTTTAGAACTCTGACACTTTAATCTTTAGAAATTCAAAACTTTTATCCAATATTCCACTTGAAAATTGTAGTTCTTGTAATCTGTTTTGAAGTGTTCGAATGCTTGGTAAAGAAATATTTTATCTTATTATTTCTTCATACTTACGTTCACCACAAGCAAATTTTAATCGTAGCGCTTTTATAATTGTATCATTAGATTAGTGTTATGATCTTGAAGACTGTGTTAATAAAGAACGAATTTGATTATTTGTAAAGATTTGTTGATTTGTATACAAATTCTTATTGTTTTCCTTTTTTAATTTTTTAATAGTATCTCTCGATTTTTCAAGTTTCTTCTAAGCACTTCAATTTTTTGTGTTAATTTGGACAATAAACTTCTATTGCATTTTTGTGACACTGTTACTTGGTTGCTGTCTTTCAATGATTCTTCATTATTATTTGATGAATTTTGTGCTTTCTGCTTAAAATTTTATATATATATATATATATATATATATATATATATATATATATATATCTTGTTGAACACTTGTGTTATTTTAAATACAACTCGCGCGCTACCTATGTACTTGCGATCATATTAAGAGTATCAATGATAATGCAAAAGTGTGTGCTCCTCGCTTAATACGTCCGTCTTGTACTGAACGTGTAAGATTTTTGAGGTTAAATTACACGTGCCCGTAAGCGATGACTACGAACGGCTTTAATACAACACGCATCGAATTATTATCAAAAGATAATTATGATACATGGAGAATGCAAGTTGAAGTATTACTCATCAAAAATGATGCGTGAGCGTATGTAAATGGTGATAAAGTAAACCCAGAGCCAACCGATGGAAATCGAGCGGTCATAAATTCGTGGATTAAAACCGATCGGGATCGTCCCGTTTGTGCACATTACGGATCGCACACCGGCTCAATCGGACACAGGCCTTCGGCCCTCCTTCCACACCCACCTTGCCAGTAGGCAGGGTCGACCTCGCTTTACAACTTATAAAGTACATGCTACAGTGTCCGATCGATCCTGTGTCCAATTGCAACCATATGTGTCCGATCGAGCCTGTGTCCGATCGAGTCTGTGTCCGATCGAGTCTGTGTCCGATCGAGTCTGTGTCCGATCGAGCAGGTGTCCGATTGAGCCTGTATGTGATCGGGTCTGTGTCCAATTGGAAAATTTTGTCGTGTCCGATTGGTTATGTGCGCAATCGAGATTCACTCGACCGACCTAAAGATCAAGGCTGACTTGATTTTAGCAATTATCAGAACTCAAACAAGTACGTGGCTGTGAGACATCACAAGAAGTATGGATGAAACTTGAGACTATTTATGCCTCAAAGGGGCTCACAAGAAAAGCAACATTATTAAAGCAACTAATCTTGCAGCGTATGCAAGAAGGTGAAGATGTTCGTGAACAATTTGCAAAATTTTTTGATGCAGTTAACAAATTGACTAATATGGAAATATCCATCAATGAAGATCTTCTAGCAGTGATGTTGTTATATAGTCTGCTTGCGAGCTTCGAAAATTTCAAATGCACCATAGAATCACGTGACTCATTACTAAATGCCGAAACACTCAAGGTAAAAATTTTAGAAGAGAACGATGCAAGAAAGCAAGCTCACTGGAAGTCCAAGGAACTATGGTAGCAACCAGAAAAGGGAAGAAATTCACGAGACAAAATGATTCAGCAAAACAAAGCAATAAAAACAATCAAAGAAATACCAAGAAAAATAATCGATCTAATCAGGAAACATTTAATTTTAGATGTTTCAAGTGTAATAAAATAGGCCATAAGATAGCCAATTGCAGAAGCAAAAACGAATGAATCGAAAGCAGCTGAAGAAGAAACAAAAATTGATGATACTTATGGCGTATTTTGTGGAATAGCTGACGTAGCATTACACGAGGAATTCATCGGGCGCGGTGAAGCAAGAATGTCTGATAATGAAACCTGCATATTAGACAATGGATGTACATCACGTTTGTGCAAGGACGAGAATAAATTTCAAAACATAAACGCACTATCTCGAGGGAATGTTAATCTGGCAAACAACAGTTCCACGAACATTCAAGGAAAAGAAACAGTGAGAATTTTAACTGTCCATGCAAAGAACAAAAGGTTAGTTGAGTTCCAAAATACTTTATATGTACCGGATCTTAGAACACACCTACTTTCAGTAGCCAAGAAGAGAGCAAGGGAACGTTGTATTTCAAAAAAATATCGCAAAGATTGTTGGTCCAAATGGAGAAGTCAAGATGACTGCAGATCGTCGTGGAGACTTATATTATGTTTGGGAACTCACTGAACGTGCTTCTACTCAATTATAGTCATCGGACATTAAACGCTTGTATGAATGTCTAGGGCATTTAAATGCAAAGGATCTTTCAAATCTCATCGGCCTCAAATTGAATGCGAGGAATATAGATGATCTTTAAAAATGCAAAATTTGTTTGAAAGGCAAAATGGCTACTTCCCCTTTTCCAAGAGAAAATCTCCCATGTAGTGAAATATTAAGAATTGTACATTTCGACGTCGTTGGTGAAATGAGATCCGAATTATTGGGTGGTGCAAGATACTTTGTCACTTTTATAGATGACTGTACAAGGTGGTGCGAGATTTATCTACTAAAGAAAGAAAGCGGTGTGTTCGAAGCTTTTAAATTATATAAAAATTTTGTAGAAAAGCAAACGGGTACACGTATAAAGTATCTCCAGTCAGACAATGGCTGAGTATTGCAACACTGAATTTGATCGTTATCTTCAGATAGAAGGCATACAGAGAAGGCTATCAGTGGCTCGTACCCCTCAACAAAATGGAGTAGCCAAACATATGAATCGAATAATACTTGATATGTCCAGATGTATGATGTTACAATTCCGACTGTCACTAGGTTTTTTGACTGAAGCAGTAACAACAGCCTATCACATAAGAAATAGATGTCCGTCTAACAGTCTGGGAGGTGAAATCCCTTACGAGAAGTGGATTGAGAAACCTGTAAACCTAGATCATCTACGGATTTTTGGTACTAAAGTATACGTTTTAAATAAAGATCCAACTAAGAATAAATTGCAGCTTGATCACAGGAGGGTATATTCATTGGATATCCCAGAAAGAGTAAAAGATATCGAGTTTGGTTACCGATTGAAGAAAAAATTATGATTGCACGCGATAAGTTCCTGGAAGAATCTATGGAAAGCAGGACTACAAGAATTTAAATAAAGATTCAATCGAGATGGTTGATAAGCCGATAAATGAATTTAATATTAAACAACGCAACAGAGAAGTAGATCAAATTTCCAGAATAGAGAACGGGCAAGCAGAACAACGGCCAGGGCAACTTATTTTAAAGAGAGTTCTTGGAAGACTACGGATTCTGAGAACTGGTGCCCCTGGTCCCTCTCGAAAGTTATACAGGTCAATTGAAATTGAAGTAGAAAATCAAGAAGAACGAGAGGATATTCCTCCACAATTAAATGAACCAGATGGACTCAACGATTATGTATTCGAAGAATTGCTGGTGCTATCGAAATATTGATGGAGGAGGCGATGTCTGGAGATCAACGTGAAGAGTGGGAGGGAGCCATTTTGTCTGAAATAACGAGTAAAGAAAGATACTTGAGATATCGTGAAAAAAGAGAAGAATATAATGGGAAGCCGTTCTCACCAACAAGTATGGACCGAATGGAAAATTAGAGAAAAAGAAAGCAAGAGGCAATAGTCTAGTGTGGCAAAAGGCTATAGTCAATGCTATGGGACTGATTATTGCCATACGTTTGCGCCTGTGGCACGATTAGAGTCACTTTAGTTATTTGCTACAATTGCTATTAAATTAGGATTAAAAATACACCAAGTGGATATTACTACTGCTTATTTAAATGGTATACTTGAAAAAAAGGTTTTTATGCAACCTCCTGAGAAACTAAAAGAAATGTTACAAAAAATTATTTGCCGTGAAGGGAAAAAGAATCAAATCAGCACTCGAGCAAAAGAATTATTATCAAATTTAGAAGCTGGAGGATATGTTTGCCGTTTAAAAAAAGCGATATATGATTTACGGCAAGCTCGAAGACAATGGTACGCAAGTTAAAACCAAAGCTAAAGAAATCGGATTAGAACCAGTAAGTGATGAACCTTGCATGTACCATGCCATCCAAGAAAAGCATATAATCATTCTACTTGTGTATGTAGATGACATCTTAATTGCTTCTAAAAATAATCATACAATTGAAAATGTCAAGCGAAGTCTGGCCAAGGATTTCAAACTGAGGAATTTTAACCTTGTTAATTATTGTTTAGGAATCAAGATTATTCAAACCTCAGAGACGATTACAATGTCACAGAAGAGCTATATAGTAGCTTTACTAAAACGCTTTAATATGAAAGTCTACAATTCTGTCTCGACACTATCGGAAGTCAACATGAATCCAAGTCAGACGATGCTGAGCATTTATCACGATGAGAATCATGGCCGTATAGTGAATTAATTGGTGGGCTGATGTATCTAACCGTCGTATCTCGGCCAGATTGCTCATACGGTAGTAAAACTGGCCCAATTTGTTACATGCTCTGAGAGATCACACTGGCTTGCAGCCAAACGAGTCCTGCGTTTCTACCTCAAAGGAACCGCTGATCTAGGACTTGTGTTCAATAAGATTAATTTTCCTTTAATTGGTTTTTCAGATGCTGAAAAACCAACTAAAGGAAGGGGTAGTTGCGTCATGAATCGATGATCATTTTCCGGTTACGCATTCATATTGGGTGATGGTACTATATTACAAAAACAACGTACCGACTTATCGTCTATGGAAACTGAATATGCCAGTCTTACTGAAGCTGCAAAAGAGCTATTTACTTACGCCGCCTGTTAACTGATTTAGGTCTTAAGACATTAGAAAGAGCTATTATATGTAGATAATCAAGGAGCACAGTATCTTGCCAATGATCCAATGTATCATGCTCATAAAAAACATATCGATATTAAACATGATTTCATTCGAGAAGTAGTTAAGAGAAATAAGATTGTACTTAAACATATATATTTACCAACAAAATGTTAGCAGATGTTCTCACTAAAGGATTAACTAGTCAAAATCATAATAAATGTATTTCAGGACTTGATGTAAAATCGATAAGTAGTAAATAAGCATGGCGCACGTATTGAGAAGGTGCGTTGAACATTTGTGTTATTTTAAATACAATCCGCGCGCAAACTATGTACTTGCGATCATATTAAGAATATTGACGATAATCGATAGATCGAAAATATTAATTGTAAAAGATCAGCTAACTAAGTGCCGCGAGAAGCTTGCGGCGCGAAGATGTCTCCCACCGTCACTTTTGATACTAAGACCGCGGCAAAGCAGTGGAAGGAGCGCTTTGCGAGCGCGCTTCGCTATGACAATCGAAAGAATTATACACATAATGCGCGTTTTTATGTATGTAATTTTTTCAATTGGCCTAGTATCAAGTGACAGTGGGAGGCGTCTTCGCGCCGCGAGCTTTTCGCGGCATTTCATTGGCTGATCTTTTACAATTATTATTTTCTTAAATATTGAGAAAATCGCAAAATGGTATAGAACTTTTCTGTTCAGAATAACACCCTCTACCTTCCATTAAAGGGTGTTGCGCGAATTTTCAGACACTCCGTATACCAACATATCAAATTAGTCAAGATTATCTCAAAATATTCTTTGGACGCTTTTGGACATCAAAATAATAATTCCACTGTTACCTAATTCAAAGCTGCGTTTAAAAGATTATTGATTAGAGCAGAAAAAAGGTGCTACAACAGTAAATTGTATAACCCTTGACTATATTCCTATATTAAATGCAACTTCTGCCTTTAAACCAGAAGTAATAAATAGAACTTTCAACTTCAATTGTGCGTATGATAGATGGTTATGAAATTAATAATGAAAACTATATAAATAATTTTGCTCTTGATCATGATCATCCATGTATGTTATAGCTTTGTCACATACTACTTATTTAACTGAATATGTTACGGAAATTGTAACTTATATCGCTATAGATTTATTGTTTGACGTTTAAATATAAGTATTATGTATAAACTATGTATAAATTTAATTATTATAATACAAAAACAGAAAGACTTATTAAAGACAAATTAAAGATCGTGGTAGTTTAATATATCCATCACCAAGTGTTATAAAAATATGTCTCGAAACAGAAAAAATTATAAAATTTATCATAAAAGAAAAGCCTAATGTTATATTTAACTCAAAGTATACTTTACTTTAGTATAATATTACTCAAAGTGTGCTTTTAAATTTACACACACAAAATATATTTGAAGATTTAAGAAATCATTGGAATGATCAAGATTTGTTAACATGTCATAAAATACATTTGACAAAAAGCATAATTATAAAATATATTAATATTCGTTATTTTTATATTGCAAAACATACAAATACTCAACATATACTTGTTACTCAAAGACATTTATGCAATAAATTAATATTATTTAGAGGACAGTAAATTATGTGTACATATTATTGTTCTCATTTATTTATAAATTTTCTCTGCATTACCAATATGAAGCAGTTAATATAGTTAAGTATCGATAGATGGCATTACGAGTGGCCCATAAAAATAAGGTTATATAATGGAGGTTAAAGCGGGGAGCACACACTTTTGCATAAGCGCATAACCATAAACATAAAGAAATTGATTGGTCCACAAATATATGCCTAACGAAATGAACCAATCAATTTCCTTATACTTATGGTTATGCGCTTATGCAAAAGTGTGTGCTCCCCGCTTAAGTCACAAACCCGAATCTCCCATAATGCAATGCAAAAAATCGATGTGTGCGCAGTCGCTATTGAAAAGAGATGGTAAAAATTGAAAAAAGATATTAAATAAGCTAGACTATTATTGGCTCTCATGGTCTTTCGCACCTTATTTTGCATTGCATTATAGGAGACTCGGGTTTGTGACTTAGGGCCAATTTCATCATTTTTGGTTAGATTAACCGATGGCAGGGTGGCAACTGAAATGATAAGAAGCTTGGTTTTCATTCACTTCTATTTTCTGTTGCCACCCTGCTGATTTTAACCGTCGGTTAACTTAACCGAAGGTGGTGAAATTGACCTTCAACCTTCCTTTATATAACCTTAGACATATATATAATACTATATTGTTAGCTCAAGGCGTAAGCAAAAACATTACGATACAGACATATATTAACCTCTCGCTTCCACAATTCGTATTCATACTTGACGTAATGCGTATGCACTAGGA
The DNA here is from genome assembly GCF_021464435.1 of Cataglyphis hispanica. NCBI lineage: Eukaryota > Metazoa > Arthropoda > Insecta > Hymenoptera > Formicidae > Cataglyphis > Cataglyphis hispanica. The sequence goes on from NC_065963.1 coordinate 2,024,692, forward strand.
TACGTAAAGGTCATATATGTAATATTATTGGCTCAACGAAATTCGCGAGTGCGCATTGCGTCTAGTACACAAATTGTGAAAGCAAGATAATACGTCTGCACCGTAATGTTTTCGCCATATATGTAATACTACTATTGCTAATCACGTATCTTCTCAATAAGCGGCGTTAGCGAAAACATTACGGTGTAGATGTATATCAACCTTTCGAGCTCCATAAAGTTAGCCGATCAACATTCACTTTTATAATTTTTTTTTACGAATTGTTTATTGGTCGTTTGTAGATAAAAGTGAATGTTGACCGGCTAACTTTATGGAGCTTTCCGATACCCCACTCAGGCACCCAGAAAGCGTTTAGATTCCTTCCAAATGCTCCTGCTGGCCTCTCATGTGAGACGTTCAAATTGTCACTCTATCCACCCGAGAGAGTATAAAAGCTACCCGGCTCGTAGAGCCGGGTGGTTTGGGTGGTGGTGACGCAATATGCGGGCAATATTGAAAGTTTAGTAAGTCTAGTTTATTAAATCAGTATCGGGTATAACGTCCTGCCAATTTTAAAAACTATATTTTAGCTAGTAATTACCGCTTTTATCCCTGCAAAATACCTATGGAATAATTATGTAATCCATTTGCTTTTATTTTAATTGTTAACTAAATTCATTAATCACTTATCATTCTAGTTCTATATGGTTATTTAGCTTAAAAACCGAATATATTTTATAAATTATTTTAATCCTTTTAGTAATAATAATCGATGGCGTAAGGAATTGAGAATTCCTTAGATCGACGAATCAGAAAGCATTATTTAGAACTAGCTAGCTGTACAGCAGAGACTTTCTAGAACTAATCTGCTGATTTAAGATTTAAGACTTTAAGAACGGACATGCAAGCGAATTTCACACTCGATAATATCAATACTAATACTTAGCTTTTAAGATTTTAATATTTAATCACACAGACAAATATATATAAAAATAACTCACTCTTAAATTGAGGAGTAAATGCGCCGTACTTTATGGAATCATAAAACGTATATAATAATAATTTGTTGAAAATATTTATAATTATTTTATCCAAAACATCACATACAAAACTTTCAATACTATATTCAATACAATTTATCTTTATAAATAATTAAAATTATATTAATTAAAACAGGTTATTATATAATGCGCGAATGCTTCCATAAAGAAATGATCTTAATAAAATTAATATGCTTTATTGTAGTATCGATCAAGCAACCATAAATATAAATTTAAGAGGCTTATATTCTATGGAATCATAAATTATATACATTACATATAATACATATAAGTTATCTAAAATATCTATTTTCTAAACTATAGAATGCCGTAACTTTATATAAATTGCCAACTTATTATCAGAACTGAAATAAATAGAACAAATGATTCCATAATAAGCATAAATATTAACCATATTATTAAGGATTTTATATTAATTAAGCTGAAAAGAATGAGCATAAGAGGCCTCATATCAGTGAAACCTGATATTGCGAGCGATAAGTCGAACGGACTCGCGACGGCTACGACCACGAGCGCCGAAACTTAATAGGCAGATAAACATATTGATCGACAATTCTCAGAAGAATTGTTGTTAAAAATCTTTCTTCTCGGAAGTCCTCCACTGAATCATCCTAAGAACATTCCAAAGCGCAACGTGTGATCTGCACACGGCCCGAAAACCCTTTGTTTCGACAGTATATAAGCCGGCGATTTCGAACCTCAGGGGCATTCAATTAAAAGGTCTTCAAGCATTCGAATCATTCATTCTTACATTCAAGCATTCGATGCATTCAATTAAAAGGTCTTCAAGCATTTGAGTCATTCAATTCTTACATTCAAGCATTCAAGTCATTCAATTGAAAAGTCTTCAAGCATTCATTCTTAGTCAGCATTATTCATTACTATTTCATTACTATTTCGTACAAGTATTCGCTCCGTATTATTCGTTCATTCATTCGCTCACGAACTCATTTTCGAATCATTCATCCGCTCTGCACCTGGTCATTGTTCGCGTACTATTCGCTATACAATTTCGATTAACGTATTAATTGTATTATTACTGTCGATTCAGTGTTAAGTTGTGTAAAACTAAGGAAATAATAAAAAACTTTGTGCATACGTCTATGTGTACTTTTATCCGGCCTACTTGATGCACGACCGAGGTCTTAAAGGACGAGAGAAAGGCCTAACAGAGTACGACCAGAACTTGAGCAGAAGGAAAGATTTTCCTGCCTCATCACGGTAAGTACTTACAATTATTATAAATCACCGTCTTTCCATAAATATTAGAAACTTTATTTCAATTGACGGACAACCCCTAATATCATTCAATTACCTTTTCATCCTCTAAATAATAAGAAATCCCCTGTCAAGCATTAGCAAGTTGCTGACAGTTTCCAGTCAGTCAACTTTAATCTATTATCCTACTGTTATTTAAAACACCCCCATAATATCAATACTAAGTAAGATTTATAAATTTCATGCAAAATATGCACTACTGTTGTCATTTAAACCCGACTTAATCTTGCAACATTTTATTCTTTTTCCCTGAAATCCATTGTTGCCGAGCGCTTATGGTGCCCCTGGCGACTCCCTCCTTTCTTTTTAAATTTTGAATATAATCCTTAAACCTAGTTGCCGAGCGTTGATCAAGGTGCCCTGGCGGCGTTTCCTATCGATTTAAAAACCTCCCACAAGAAATGACAACAGGAGATTAAATTGAAATCAAATTTATTATCTAATTTTCTGAACACAACCCAATCTTTGAATCTAGTTGCCAAGCGCTGATTACAGTGCCCTGGCGACATTACCCATTCTCCCTGAGATTCCATAGTTGCCGAGCGCTTATTACGGTGCCCCTGGCGACATTCGACACTTTTCTAAACCTTCTCTTTCTACCAGAAATTTAGAGTCATAATATAATTAAGTATTGATATTAAATAAAAGACTTTATTCTTTAGACAATTCTCATAATAAATCAATTCGATCTAACTAACTCTCTATTATTTAGTGTCCACAATTTATTAATTACTCTTAATTTCTATTATAATATTCCTTTCCAAATCTTAATTCCCTAACTCTTGTACTGTTTCTAATTAATATATATATATATATATATATATATATATATATATATATATATATATATATCTTAAGTAATAAGCCCCTTGCATATAGTGAGCCCGCAATACAAGCGGGCTTGCCCTAAAAAACGAAACCATAGATCCGGCATAAAGAAACGCGTCAAATGTATTTCTAATCTATCTCAGTTTAAACATTCTACTAATAAATCAAAACCTCGTATAATATCTCATAAAAGAGTTTTTTTTCTCTCTAGCCCTTATAAATCGCCTGAAATTTTCTCATAGATTTCATAAAGACATTCAAAAACATTCACGAATAAAATTTTGTAATAAAATCGACTTAATTAATAACGGTCTCTATCTAATAAGTGACCCTACTGGCCTATTTACGTATATGCCAGAATTTATATTACTAAACCAATTATATCAAAATATAACACATGTTAAGGAAAGTTATCAACATAATTTAACAATTCCTTCTCGTGATCTAAGCTCTCAATTAAAATATCAATTAACTGAAAATCATTTGAACATAGATGAATATATTAGATATTTAGATACATAATCGATATATTTCTTTTATTATAATATTAAAATTCTATTCTTTAAACCTGATTAATCTTCAAATTACATATACCTAGTTGCGTCCATATCCCTAAAATCCTAGTGAAACTTCCTAGTAACCAACTAGTTCCGCGCCTACATCATTCCCCTAGATCCACTAGATTAGTCCTAGCTCTCGGCGTCCCTGGGGTATAGCCGGTGGAAGCAGGTTGCCCTATAAAAGTAGAGAGCAATCTTTTTCTCACTAACTGAGATATAGAGAGAGAAAGAGCGTCGCTGAGACGTAACAATCGGGCATCAGACTATGGAGTGCGTTCAGATTCTATTATCCTCTCAGACACTTTTCGTTAGACTCCGCCCATTACCCGCCCACCCAACTATCACTCATAGGGTGGAAAATCGGAACACAGCTCTTTATGGGGTCAATATTTCGGTCAGGGGAGCTATTACGATTCTTGAAACGAGGTGAAAATTACAAAAATGAGCAGATTTACTAGATTTCAACAAATGAAATTGTAGATATTCTAGTGAACTTCCTCACTTTTGTATTTTTTATTTCATTTCGAAAACTGTAATAGGCCTCCAATATATAAGGGAGTTAGCGGTCTAGTATTATATAGAAGTCTGATTTTTCCCATATAAACAATGCAAAGAAAGAATCTACATTATTCGATATATCTCGAGATTTAAGCCCCGCTTCGATGACCAAAAGCGGGAATATAAAATCAAGGTTATATTCAACGTAAAAATCTTTGAGTCAAATAAAAGTTAAAATAAAATATATTTTAAGTAAATAAGAGGCAATGATAAAGAAGCAAGAAGAAACAAATATGAAATTGTGAAAATCGTAAAGTACAATATATTAATGTAATAATTTAGTGTCCCTTAAACAGAACAGTTTTTGTATAAGAATGTCTAACAAAATTATCATGTTCAACATTCTCATTCAGAGAATGTTTTACCTTTCTTTTTAATTTTACTTCTAAGTATTCTAATATGATTAATTTTATTAATTCATATTTTTGATTTTCTAATTCTAATTTCTATTTCTAATTCTCTGGTTATCTAATTCTAAAATATGTGTCTCAAAATTTATAAAAGTCATATGTAATTTTAAGTTTCTAAAAACATCACTTACAATCCGCGTATTTACATTTTTAAATTTTAACTTATTTTCTAATTTGTAAATATTAAAAACTTTTTTAGTTGTTGAAGTTATAACATACAAATCTGTTCACATCAGTGTCTTAAAAATCCAAAACACACGTTTAATAAAAATTGAAATAGTCTTTTGCATTCATTTAAAATTAAGACTATAATATATTCTAGATAGCAGTATGCAGCAGTATATGCCAGCAAATTTAATCGAGCAAAATCATGCATTTGCAGCAGATTCCGCTTTGTTGTATTCCTATTAAGCTTAATTTCTAGCAGCATTTCTAGCTTGCTAATATAACAAAGAAAATAAAGTAAAAACCGAGTATTAAGCCTGCCTCACACGGTGCTTGTTTTCTTGCTGGATCGCTTGCTGGATATTTTTGCTCGTTGCCGTGCAGGCTCTGCCGCAGCCTCTTTCGTTTCGTTTGTATTTTAACTGAGATATAGGCAATTCAAGCCGAAGCCATTTAGGCCATTTTCCTTTATATTAGAATAAGTTGAAGTAAGCCAGCCAAGGTATCCTACTAGCGCCACATAGTGAACGGCGATATTATGTAGTCAGATATAAGTTTCATGTGCCCTGACCTTATATATAAATCCGTGCTCTGGCATTTGGATTATTTGGAGTTATTCGTATGATGTTAGCCGACGATTAACACTTTTTAGAAATAATTATGTGTGAAATCAATTATATTTCCTTTGTAGATGATTGTAGTGCATTTATTTTTGTTTGTTAGTTTATAATTAATTTTTAATTAATTATTTATTTGTAGACCATGAAACTAGCAGACATCTACTATAAAATTACAAAAATAGATGTGAAATTGATTGTATTTCGTTTTTAAATGACTGTAGTGCATTTATTTTTGTTTGTTAGTTTATAATTAATTTTTAATTAATTATTTAAAGTTCGAAATATACTAAACATGCATGGACAGGAAGCACGCGCGCGCGCACACACGCACACGCACTCACACAAGCACGCACACACACACACACACATGGGGTGGGGGTGCAAGGGGGTGTCTTCGGCCCCTCTCCCGCACTCTCCCCGCCTGTAGACAGGGTAGACCTCGCTTTACAACTTACAAAGTATATGCTACATTTTAAAGCAAGGTCCACCCTGTTTATCGGCGGGGTGAGTGCAGGGAACCGAAGGCCTCTCTTGCACTTCCCTCTGTGTGTGTGTGTGTGTGTGTGTGTGTGTGTATGCGCGCGTGCCCGCGCACTTTCTGTCCATGTATTTTGGTATATTTCAAACTTTAAATAATCAATTAAAAATTAATTATAAACTAACAAACAAAAATAAATGCACTTTAATCATCTAGAAACGAAATACAATTGATTTCACACATAATTATTTTAAAAAAATGTTAGTCGTCGGCTAAGATCATACGAATCTTGGAGTTGTGTCGGCAGCAGAGAAAAAATATAATAAAGAGCGAGATTCAGCTAAAAGAGTATCAGGCAATTCGAAAGAGATAAAGTCAAGTGATCTGGCTATCCTTGTCTGTTAGCGCATGCGCAGAGTAGAACGGACAGAGTCCGGAGAGTACATTAGCGTAGTAAAAAATATTATAAAGTTATATTTTAAAGAAAATTAATACAGATTTTTAAAGACCTAATAAATATTTTGTTATGACAGAAAATCAGTTAAAATTTATTATGAAACGTATTTTACAATATAAGTAGACAATATAAGTCGACAAATAATATAAGTAAACAAAAATTAAATCATAAATAAATGTAATAATTATAATTTTAAATGTTAATAAACGTAAATTTTAATTTACATTTACAAATTATTTTAAAAATAAATTAGTTTCTTAATGATCAAATTATCAATTTCGATATATTTTAATCTTTAAAGATAATCATAAAAATTTTATTTATATTACTGTACAAGTAAAATATATAATTAAATTCAATAAACGATTTGCATATGATTCAAATAATAAAATAATACGAAAAAAATATTTCAGATTGTTATTGCAACAAATTTATTGCTATATAAAAACTTAGGTGTTATAAAAAAACATATATATTTAAAATTGAAAACGTAAATAAATATTTATTTTCGAAGAACTATATTAATTTTTTATCAAACTAAATATATATATATATATATATATATATATATATATATATATATATATATATGTATATATTTATTGCCCGCTAAATATTGTCATCTTATTGTTTCGCATTTTTATTCGTTCAATAGTTTCGTTTAAGGAAGAACCTTCATGATGCATCCGTATATCAAAATATTTACTCAAAAAGCAAAATTAATTGATATCTGTGATCATGAAAAAGATCTTGTTCCAATGAGTGTCCATTTTTATCTAAAATTGTGCTCGGTAACTTTTTTAAGGTTTCTTGGAAAACTAAGTGCAAAAAGGTCAATGAAAATATTAAATGTTTATTTTGTCGAAAAACCTTTTCAGCAGTCAAATATATGACATCATCAGATGGAAAAAATAAGCTTCCACGATTTTTTAATTTAATTAATTTAAAAATTGTAGAGACATTATCTCTTTATTGTAACATAGAAAGACATTGATGATAGTGAATTTTTTTCTGTAAAGCAAAAACTACAAAACCAGCTATATATTTAACTTCATCATTAACGTCGTCATTGTTTAAATAGAATAACGGCATTTAAATGCTTTATTAATTTGCATTGCTTGTTTCGCTTATTAAATGATAATAAATGATAATTTATTTTGCTCGTTTGTATTAATACATAAAAATATATAATAATAATTAAAATAACGTAATATACATAGCAAAATTTAAATAATTTAATTTATAAAATCAAAAATTTTATTTATATAAAATGTCTATTTTATATTTTAGATTTCTATTTTATATCGTAGATAATAACAAAATATTTTCACTTATTTGGACAATTTTTCTAAATAAGTGAAAATTGGACATTTATTTATTTGATTTTGAAAAATCACTTTAATATCTGAATTCTCTTGTACGGGACTTATACCAGAAATTGAACTGATAGATATAATTATACATGTTATTAGGCACATTTTGCAGGCTTTATGTACGTTCTTGACAACAACTTGAATACGGGTATAGAAAGCGAAAATTGCGCCATATAGCGGTAAGCAAATAAACTATTATTTCAATAAATTATATAAATGGCTAAAAGCTGCAGATTCAGTTCGATTTCTGCTATCAATCTGTCATCAGATTGCGTACGCACAGATCTTGCTCGGTTTCTGCCGTCAATCTGACATCAAACTGTGTTACACAGATCCTACTCAGTTTCTGCTATAATAGTTCTATGCAAATCCTGCTCACTTTCTGCTATTGCTTTGCGGTCAATCTATGTCGGCAGTTTTTCTAATAGTTCTGCTAACATTCTGTTATCTGATATAACAGATTTTGTATATAGTCTGCAATCTTTCTGCTGACAAAAATTTGAAGCAGACGTTTGGCAAAATCTGTTTGAACAGACTTTGCTGATTGGGCAAAAAAAGTATAATTTTTTTTGCAAATAATCAGATACATGAATCGCATTAGACAGAGCACTAATTTTTTATTTTTTTTATAGGTCTTTTTTTCCTTTTTATTTTTTTATTATCTATATTTTCAATGTTATTTTCATCGATCTCATTACATTTATTTAGAGCATCTACATTAGTTTCTGCACTGATAAGCAATGTTTTATCCTTTACCCTTTACAATTAGCAGAGACGGATATGCTAATACATTCATATTAAGCCTGCTGCACACGGTACTTGTTTCCTTGCTGGATCGCTTACTTGGAGTTGTGGTGGCAGCTATGCGTGAGAGCGATGATGGAAAGTGACATCACTGATGGCCGCGCTGCTGGCTAGCTTGCTGGAATTCGGTGATTGAATCCGTGCTATTTTTCTAGCAAATTTCTTTGCTGGCTCGCAAGAAGAGCCAATCAGAACACATTGAACTGTCATATGGTTACCATAGTCACAAAACCAGCAGCGGACCTTGCACAGCAGCATGCTCCGTCTGAAGCCAAGTCAACAGCGCTGCTGACACAACTTCAAGCAGCAGAGCCTGCACGGCAATCAGCAAGCAATCCAGCAAGGAAACAAGCACCGTGTACGGCAGTCTTTATTTGATAATAATTTTTTATAAGCGGATATAAACTGTACAGAAGTATGATTATTGCAATATCTGTTCATATTTCTAATTAACGTATACAACATTTCAATATGATCTTGTGAAATTTTATATGACAATACATAGTCACAAATTTTTTCTGAAAATAATTGATTCCATAGATTGTACAGACTTTTTAAAGAAACAATAAAGAAACTTCATTTTAACATATTTACTTTGTATTGCTTTTTCACGTACAGTAACTATCTCAAATTCGTTATTATTTTTTGTTCTTTCATTTTTATTTAATTTATTAGTGTTATTTTTCTTTTTTTTACGAACTCGCATCTCTACTTTTAATTTATTTATAATCAATATATTCATCAATTTTTTGTTTTATTTCTGCTAAGTTTTCTATTGTTATACCTTTTTGTAATGGAGTTTTACAAAATTTATTTCTTGCATTTAACAAATCAAATGTCATTGAATATTTTACAAAATTTAGCTGTACTGGAAGCACTTTTAAAATCTGGATCTTGCAAATTGAAATCAAGAAAATGTAATGCATTTGTAACACTATTACTTAAAACCTGGGCTGCAAGAAAGACTCTCATTTTTTCATTTTCAAAATTAATATGACGTTTTCTAATTTTACTAGCACAGTGCAAGCCCTCATTAATTTGCTTTTCATGTAACTTTTCTGTATATTTCCAATCTATTATTTTTATTTTATCATATATTAAACGCTTATTCTTTGATGCTAGATAATTTCTCATTAATTTTAACATATGAACTGAAAACATGTTTTAACATGTGATCAAAAAAAATATTTATAGGTTTTTCTGGACGGATGGTCTATATATGGCTTAAATTTCTCATTGTCATCTAAATCAAAATTTGCTTCTAATAATCCACAAGCAGTTTTATGAGCACTATCGCCATCAAAAATAATACTGACTACATCGATATCCTCTATTGAGGTTTATTAACAGATCTTTTAATTATAAGAATTGTTTTTTCATGACCATTTAGAGAATTCACAAAATAATATGCAACTGGTGCTTTAAAATGCCTATTGATATTTACTATCATAAAAACTAAAGCTTTTGTTGCTGGAAGAAAACGATTACTCTCATCTTTTTCCGACAATTGACCACCCGTATCAACAGTACCAACCTTCTTTAGTATTTTTATTCCAGCTCACGCTCTTTTTTATGTGCATTTCATTAAATGTTAAATTAAATATTAATTTTTTATTTGATCTATTTAATTGATCTCTCACTATATTAGACACATGTTTAACCATTTTTATTGAAATACTTGACTTACAGTTTTTTTAACAAATCCAACTATTTATTTGTCTGTACATGATAAACATTTTAAAAATGTTTCACGGACATATTTATAAGCAGAAGGAGAGTAGAAGTAAAGAGTTCTTGCACAACTTTTTAAATGTTTATGAAAAGAAATGGTAGGCTTTTTTTCTTTCATTCGGTGTATTAACTGTTGTCAATGTATTGGTAAATCCTAAGAAAAAGTATAAAAACAAATTAATATAAAAGAAAGAAAAAATGTGGAAATGCAATACAACTGAGCATTTTCACAATATAATTGATATTTGTTATCCTAAAAAAAATCCTAAAAAATTGTGTCTATAAAAATTGAAAATATTAAGATAATAAGACAATATAATATATATGTATATATACACACACTCTATATAAATTGATTAGTGTATACGTATTGATTAGTGTATACATATTGATTAGTGTATACATATTTACAAATAATTTCTATTCTGTCAATATAAAATTGATAAATAAAGTCAATTCTCATTAATTAATTAATTAAGTCACAAAATAAAAACCTGCAAATATTTAGATCAAACTATTTGTTTTTTTTTGTAATTCTTTACATTCTTGTTCTTTCTTAATAATTTGCTTTCTTTTTATGCGTATCTTTTGATGATTATTATTAATTAATCGTTTATGATAATTATAAAATCTGATAAATCTCTTCCAAGAATCATTGGAAACAAAGTCCTTTCGTGATATCCACTCAGTTGTATAGTTTGTAAAGAATCGTATTTTTTTGTTGGAATAATCGTCACAAGAATTTTTTCTAAAAAAAATATTGTTATAGCCCAAAATTAGCTGTAACTATTATTATTATTGTTAATCTTAAATATTATTAATTTAAAGTATTTTTTAATACGTCTTCCGACTATAGCGGGATATCGCGAAAGGCGTATAATGTTATGAGCGCGAAACGCTGACGAAGCGAGCCACGTGCCGAGGCTAAGCAATTGCGAAAAGGATCGAACCATCGAAAATTCAAGGAATTTCAATCGAACCATATCTTAGCTTGCATTTTGGCCTAATTATTCGAAATGAGCGACACAACTATATATGGTCATGTCGATAAGGGATCCCCTCCAAAAAAGCAATCGAAAAGGAGGTAATAAAAATAAATGCGCTACAATCATCTATAAACAAAATACAATCGATTTTTCATTTATTTTTATAATTTTATAGTACATACATGTCGGTTAGTTTCATGATCTATAATTAAATAATTAATTAAAAATTAATTATGAACTAACAAACGAAAATAAATGCACTACAATCATCTACAAACGAAATACAATCCATTTCACACATAATTATTTAAAAAAAGTGTTAGTCATCCGCTAACATCATATGAATAATGTGCATGACCTTGCCCCCACCACTACTACCGCGGCCACTAAAGGATAGTTGCCACTTTTCAGAGCTGTCTCTTTTTACCGTGACTACATGACTGAAAACATTATCCTACAATCACACGCGATCTTTGATACCACGCGATCATTTATTTCTATAGTTGAAAACATTAAGAAGTAGAGAATTAAAATAAATATGAAAAATGGTAAAATGTATTTAAAAAAATTACACATCAAGCTATAATAAAAACATAAGACTTAGTTTTTAGGCAAAGAACGAATAGTATATCCATTCACGTGGTCGACGTAGTTAGATAGACAAGAACAGATCTAAAAAGCGACAACTCTCGCAGTCGTACATTTCTGGCCGCCAATCAGCAGAGCCGTGCACATTCCAGTATAATATATAGTTCAGTGGTTTCCACTTACACAATTACCTATGGCTCCCGCCCTCTATTATATTTTCTCTCTGGTCGGCAGTCGGCAGCGCTGCTAGCTTGATTTTAGACGGAGCAAAACATTGTGACAGCAGATATGTAACAAATATCGAATAAAGTCTGCCATATCGAGTCAGAAATGCGGAGTATATATTGTCACGATGTGACGAAAATACATAGTAAAGAAAACATACCTGCAAAATGTAATTACTAATATAAATGCAATAAAAATTAAATATTGGCAATTATAAATATTTAAATAAATATATAAATTTAAATAAATGATTAATTTATTAATAATTCGTAAATTGTATAATTTGTATAGAAATTGAATTCTTATTTTCAAGCAGTTAATTTTTTATTGATCTATTTGGTTTCCAAACTTTCAGTTTAATATTCTGTGTTCTTTGTTAGAATTTAGAAATTAAGCTGATAAAAATAGTCCTTGCAGTCTTTATATTTGTTGTAACAGAAACTTGAATACGAGATAGATATGTCACATATAGCGATAAACGAAAAAACTATAACTTGATATAACATATTTTAAAATTGATGTAATTCTGTTATTTTATAACAACAGACCATGCTGTATTTCTATTTGTGTTTTTGCTGTTATCTTTTGAAATGGCAGAGCATGTTTAATTTTTGCAGCGTTTTTATCATTACGCTGTGTTTGCAGATGAACTCGATCTCTGACGATATTCTATCGATGTAGCATAATGTGTCATATTATGTTCAATTTTTATTTAATTTTTGTTGATATATTGTATCAATATGCAATACTTAAAATCTAATGTCCTTATATTAAGGACTTCTGCTTAAATTTTGCAGCATTTTTTATAACATATCATGACACAGAGACTGCTTGTTTGCAGCATTTCTGCCAATATTAATTAAAACGGCAGACCATGTTCAATTGCTGCCAGACTTTTGTTAACATAATATGTAGTACAATTTGCAATATGTGATCTTATTGACTTACCTGAGATATGAAACATTTCAATTTTTGTAATATTTTTTTTCTAGAATTTTCTAGAGATTATGAATTATACATTATTGATTATGAATACATTGTGTATTACATAAGTATTATACGATATGTATAATACTTTACATATAATTTACATATAATTTACATAATAACTTTGAATACAAGAGTAATTACATTACACTGCAATAAATATAACATTTTTTGTCATTTTTTGTCATAAACTGTTTTGTCATTAATTTTTTTGTACTTTGACATTGGACATTTGATCTAATTATAGACATATAGGCCTAGTTTATATTGTGAAATATTTTGTAAGCGTATTAAGTTTGATATACTCTTGTTACGTCCAGACCCTTAAGAGTCAGAGTCAGCGGGAGGGCATAACCCACTTAACTCCGCTAGACAAACGCTAGACAACGAGTGTCTCGGAGTCGAACGAATTGACCTGGGCCTGTGACAGGTCAACGACCGGAAGGGTCGCTTTTACTCGGTCAGTAGGCCGTTCGTTCGATGGTCCCCTTTTCGGTAAAGGAACTAAATCCTTATTACCCGGGACGGGACCTTGTGCGATCTCGGGATATGAGAGAGGAAAAGGGATTAAGCAAAGAAAAAGAGTATTATTGTTTACATATCAAATTTTGCATTTATTGCATAATAAAAGAAAAATTAGAGCAAATAAGTGAGCAAAGAATGAGAACAAATTATTAAGTTTATCTTGTTAAACATTTAGTATATATATATATATCGCTTATTAACTATTATTTAATATTTATGTGTCTTTGTGTGTATATGTGTGTGTGTGTGTGTGTTACGAGATCTCCTCTAGGATACAGGGGAATTGTCTCCAGAGGACTTCTATGGGAACAGCGACAGGATAGTGAGACCCCGGGACGAACCACGGGATTACGGTGTCTGGTGGGGCCTTGGTCAGTGCAGTCAGGAATTCCTCGCGGTCCACCGGACCGGGCCCGATGCAAATGGCTCCGTCCGGAAGAGGGTCGTATATCGGGGGGAACTGGGCCAATGTCCGGAAGTAGAGGTAATTCTCAGAAAAGTCTGGCCAGTGAGATGACGGTTCTCGTTCGGACCGAGACGAGTCTTCGGTCTCTGTAGATACTATCTCTGGTTCGCTGTCAGTATCCCGTAGTTCGAGGGGGTCTTGTTGGTGAGGGGAATGATGAGGGAAGAATAGGGGAGTCACCTAAAATAATGATCGAGGGGGTGGGCGACTCCGATCTTGAATGGGTAGAGAGGGGTGGAGGAGAAGTAACGGGGGTTGGGGAGCGAGGAGTGTCGGTAGTGACTACGTCTCTGTCGATATCAATGTTAACATTGCCTAAGGTACTAGTTTCCTCCACCTGAGCCCGAGCCAACCTCTTCCTAAGCCGTCTATTTCGACGGTTACGCGCACGCTTTACCGACGCACGGGAGGATCGTTTCCTATTTGCTCCTTCCACTGAAGGAGGATATAATAATAAATAAAAATAAAAAAAAACGGTTTGGGGATATATATATATATATATATATATATATATATATATAATAAAAAAAAATAAATCCGCAATAATTCTTGGAGGTTTGCAACAAACTTGGTAGTTAATAGAAAGAGAGAGTGAGAGAGCGAGAGAGTCACGGGTAGCTCCGCAAAACGCGGACGACCCAGAGTAACTGAATAATGAGAGAGAGATATTATAAAAGAGTCACGGGTAGCTCCGCAAAACGCGGACGACCCTTGGTAACTAAATAATAAGAGAGAGATAATAAGAGAGTCACGGGTAGCTCCGCAAAACGCGGACGACCCTGAGTAACTGTATAAAAGAGAGTGAGAGAGGGAGAGAATCACGGGTAGCTCCGCAAAACGCGGACGACCCTTAGTGATGGATAAAGAGAATGAGTGAGAGAGTAAGAGAATCACGGGTAGCTCCGCAAAAAGCGGACGACCCTAGGTGACTTATAAAGAGAGTGAGAAAGTAAGAGAATCACGGGTAGCTCCGCAAAACGCGGACGACCCTTAGTGATGGATAAAGAGAATGAGTGAGAGAGTAAGAGAATCACGGGTAGCTCCGCAAAATGCGGACGACCCTAGGTGACTTATAAAGAGAGTGAAAGTAAGAGAATCACGGGTAGCTCCGCAAAACGCGGACGACCCTTAGTGATGGATAAAGAGAATGAGTGAGAGAGTAAGAGAATCACGGGTAGCTCCGCAAAATGCGGACGACCCTAGGTGACTTATAAAGAGAGTGAGAAAGTAAGAGAATCACGGGTAGCTCCGCAAAACGCGGACGACCCTTAGTGATGGATAAAGAGAATGAGTGAGAGAGTAAGAGAATCACGGGTAGCTCCGCAAAATGCGGACGACCCTAGGTGATTTATAAAGAGAGTGAGAAAATAAGAGAATCACGGGTAGCTCCGCAAAACGCGGACGACCCTTAGTGATGGATAAAGAGAATGAGTGAGAGAGTAAGAGAATCACGGGTAGCTCCGCAAAATGCGGACGACCCTAGGTGACTTATAAAGAGAGTGAGAAAGTAAGAGAATCACGGGTAGCTCCGCAAAACGCGGACGACCCTTAGTGATGGATAAAGAGAATGAGTGAGAGAGTAAGAGAATCACGGGTAGCTCCGCAAAAAGCGGACGACCCTAGGTGACTTATAAAGAGTTTCGGAAGTATGGGAAGGAAATGTAATAACAATAATTTACTTTTAATAAATAATTCTAAATTGTTAATGGTAAATATAACAGGATTTTGAATAAAGTTTAGTCGGGTGGTTAACCAAGAATTATTTGGATTAATTAGTTGAAGAATTTAAGCACTTACTACTTGTTGAGTGCGATGATAAAATAACGTGATCGACCCTGTAGATTTTGGCTCTCGAGCTCGTCGGGTGGAGGTTGACTGCCTCAGTGTTCACAATAAGGTTGATTGGTTCGGACAGTCTTGGTAACACTAAACGCACTATAAGATCTTAACGCGAATTTCACTGAGGGCAGGAATCGGTTCACGATAAAGTCTTGAGTGCTTAAGGTACGTCACAAAGTCTTTTTCGCGAGGACACGGCACTCTTGGCGCTATATTCTCGACCGAGTATAAGGAGACTGCCCGAAAGACTGAACTTTGGAACGTTAGAGAGAGCGTCCCGTGGTCTTGTCCGACGTTTATTAAACCCTTTTGCTCCTCCTCTCCATTGGTTTGTTAATCTATTTTAACGAATAGTTGTTTCTAATCACGCCCTCCGATTTTTCCTAGGGCGTTGCTCTAGATTCTTAGATCATAGGTATTGGTTGAGTTTGACCAATGGAGAGTAGTTGCTATCGGGCGAGGGTGAGGCTTTCGTTTTACGGATTGAGTCATGCTCAGTTCGCAGTAATCACCTAAGTTGACATTTTACTTGGAATTTATGATAAACATATAACATGAGCGGGTGGTCTGGCGATCGAGCTCGCGGCGTCGAGTGTCGCGAGTCTCAACTCCGGATCATCAATGGATCATTATTTTTGTGCTCTGTTTATTATTTTTTCAGTTTAAAATTCTTAGGTCTGATATCCGAACTCGAGCTCGAGTATCTCGCTGTCTGTTTGTCATGGTTTAAAATTTCTAGTGCTTGACTATCTGTATTTTTTGTTTAAAAATTCCGAGCCTTTAGAGTGAGTTATAATGTTTAAATTTATGAATCTGTTTTTATATTTGACTTTCGACAACGAGATTACACAGTCTCGCTTTTCAGACTTCGCCTGTTTATTCTTTCTGTCGGACGTAGACCATTTCTTAGAACGTAATTTATGTCACTAACAAATCTTATGTCATTAACGAATTTTCGATGAAAGAAAACAATCATGCAGTCTCTTGGACGCAATAATTTATATATTAGTATATATAAAAAAAAAGGAACATTCGTGAAGTCTACCGGACGTAACACTCTAATGCTTTAGTATGGATGCGAACGTGATCGAACGGACAAAAGTAAAAAACAACACGAATATAATTCATGTCGATTGCCTCTTAGTTATGTTAGTTATTTAGCATATAATACCAATTATTTTAGAAGTTATATGCTACATTCCATGCTACATTCCCTTTGAAACTCCAAGCTGTTTCATGCGCTTACATCGTCATTTGCATTATTTGATACACATATCACTGATACCATGATGGAAAGAAAATAAGGTGTGTTCATACTGAGAACGCGTTTCTGCATCGTTCTGCGCATTGTATCAGCTGCCTCCATTTTTAAATTTCTGTGTTTATATCGAAAAGCACTTAATCTTTGGACGTCTGTACTGCAATATCGGATTAATTATACGAGTATGTTGATGGAATTAATATTAAGATGCTTTCGTGTGCAATAAATAGTTGCCAAAATTACGGGGCAAAAGAGATCTGAAAATCTTAAGTTTTTAGATTTCCTACAGATCCAATTATAAGTGACCAGTGGAAAGTTATTTGCAAAAATAAAAATATTAATGTAAAAAATGATATGTTAAATAAACATTTATACTATCTAGTTGCGTTTGTTAATATTATTGTTTTTATTAATAAAATAAATAATAATAACAAAAACAATGATAATAAATATTATTTTTATAATAATAAATATTTTATGTGTGCATAGCTCATATCTGTTTAATCCATTTTAATGCAAGCGCATATAAAGAAAAAAAGATGAAAAGATTAACAAACAAAAAATATTAATATTTATATATAGTTTTCCATTGTTGTTTAAATTGTACTCATTCTTTATTATTATTGACAATTATTCGTGGTGTCATTGGTTTGGATGGCATCTTTAAGGTCAAATCAAGGACACTTTTAATTTCTTAAATGGAATGCCCTATTTTTTATTGCATATTCTTATAACTTATGTGAGAGCTTTCCAAAATACTAGAATAAAGTATTTTTTCATTAAGAATTTTTTTTTATTTTGTATCTTAATCTGACATATTATAGTATAAAATATAAAATATCTCGAAAATTATTTAGTGTTCAATAATTATATCGTAATACTTTTATGTACAGAATAATAAGATAAATCAAATAGTGTAAAGAAAAAAAAATAATTGTTATATAAAAAAATATAAAAAATTATAAAAAAAAATTATATAAAATTATATAAAAAATATATTGCAAATAATTACATACTTTTTTTAAAAAACAATTATTTTCTGTACACCATTTGATTCATTTTATTATTCTGTACATAAAAGTTTATTACAAAACAATTATCAAACACTAAATAAGTTTCGAGATATTTTATATTTTATACTAAATATAATTATATATTATATTTTTAAATATAATTATATATTATAGTTTTTAAAAGAAAAGACGGGTTGGTCTAAGATATCCATATATATATATATATATATATATATATATATATATATATATATATCCTTATGTTTAATTTTAAAATGTTGCCAATAGATAAATTAATAGACAAGTGTTTATACGACCAAACTGGCAATTTATTGTTTGGTTGTTTTATCACAACGTTTCGACCACATGGTTTTGGTCCTTATCAAGTGAAACTAAAATAACAATATTATAAATAATGATAGTCAAGTTACAATGAAATAAATAGAATTATGCACCTACGTTATAATTAAAAAGTAGAAAGAGAAAAATCAAAATGTCAAACTGACATTGTGTCAATCACTATGTTTGGAATACTGACAAATACGTACAAAAAATTGAACAAAGATCCAAGTCGACAGTTAACCTGCAGAATTAATTTACTTATTAAATCTTGGCGTGACAATGGCTTAATAGATGAGACCACATACAAACATTTAAACATCATGAACGGGAATTTGCCACGATGTTATGGATTGCCAAAGATCCATAAAATTGGTTTTCCATTACGTATCATTGTATCGTCACTGAGCAGTCCGTTGTATAATATATCGAAGTACATACATGATATTTTACATAATTCGAATTTGCAATCGAAATCTCACATGAAAAACGGTTGGTCATTTGCTGCTGATATGAAAGAGAAACTTATTAATGATGACGAAATAATGATATCACTTGATGTTACTGCATTATTTACTAACATTTCTAAAGAGTTAGTTTTGCGCGCTATCGAAAAACGTTGGAATGACATTGCTCCAAACACAAAATTTAATTTGCCTCAATTTTTATATGCAGTGGAAGTTATTCTCGATTCGACTAGTTTTTCTTTTAACGGAAAGTTTTATGAACAGATCTTTGGCAGCTCTATGGGGTCTCCGTTATCACCTATTTTAGCAGATATTGTGATGGATGATTTGGAGACACATTGTTTGAGTTTACTTAGTTTTGCGGTTCCTGTGTATTATAGATACGTAGATGATATTTTTGCTATTGTTCCACGTGCAAAGATTGACGAGATTAATTTGATTTTCAATAGTTATTACCAACGTTTAAAATTCACGCATGAAATAGAGTCAGATTCATGTATCAACTTTTTGAACACCAGTGTTATACGTTCCAACGGAAAAATTTTAACAAACTGATATAGAAAACCTACTTGTTCCAATAGATACATAAATTTTTATTCGAACCAATCTTTTAAATATAAGCTGAACACCATTTTTAGTCTCATTAACCATGCTATTTTATTATCTGACGATCAGTTTCATGGAAAAACATTGATGTCGTGAAGCAGATCTTACGTAATAATTGTTTTCCGACACACGTTATAAATTGTTATATTTGTAAGAGACTGAATTTTTGAAACACCGGGGCAATAGCATTCCGGGTAATGGGGAAAGTGGTACAGACAAACCCTCCTACATTGCACTACCGTTTGTCGAAGGCTTGAGTAACGATGTTGGTCGGTTGCTTAAAAATATGGGATTTACAGTGGTCTATAATATACCTAAGAAACTAAATTCACTTATTAAACTTGGCAAAGATGGTTTGCCTATTAGCAATAGAACGGAGGTAGTTTATAAAATAAATTGTAAGAATTATAGCGTTTCGTATATTGGCCAGACAAAAAGACACTTAAACACCCGGGTCAAGGAACATTTTAATAATATAAAAATGCACGCAAGCAATCTATCCGTAATTAGCAAACATAAATTAGAATTTGATCATGACTTCGATTGGTCAGCGCCTGATATTCTGCATAACGAAAAACATGTAAGAAAGAGAGAAATAGCTGAAATGTTTTTATTAAAAAATTTGACAACACTATTAACTCCCAAAAGATACAAAGAATTTAAACAACATATACGATAAATTAATAAAGGTCGTTTAGTCGTTCTCAGTATTATAAACATAGTGGTTGACACAATGTCAGTTTGACATTTCGATTTTCTCTTTCTACTTTTTAATTTATAACGTAAGTGCTTAATTCTATTTATTTCATTGTAACTTGACTATCATTATTTATAGTATTGTTATTTTAGTTTCACTTGATAAGGACCAAAACCATATGGTCGAAACGTCGTGATAGAACAATCAAACAATAAATTGCCAGTTTGGTCATATAAACACTTGTCTATTAATATATATATATATAAACATATATATATATATATATATATATATATATATATATATATAAATATATATACATATATATATATATATATACAGGGTGTCCGATAATTCGCGGATTACCCTTTAAGGGAAGGTAGAGGATGTTATTCTGAATAGAAAAGTCCTGTACCATTTTGTGATTTTCTCAATATTTAAGAAAATATTAATTTTAAAGATCAGCCAACGAAGTGCCGCGAAAGCTCGTGGCGCGAAAATGCCTCCACTGTCAATTGATACTCGGTCCGCGGCGAAGCAATGGGAGGAGCAGTTTGCGAGCATGCTTCGCTATGGCAACCGAAAAAAATACACACATAATGAAAAGATCACATACATAAAACGGAGCACGCATTATCTGTGTATTTCTTTTGGTTGCCATAGCGAAGCATGCTCGCAAACTGCTCCTCTCATTGCTTCGCCGCGGACCGAGTATCAACTGACAATGGGAGGCATTTTCGCGCCACGAGCTTTCGCGGCACTTCGTTGGCTGATCTTTAAAATTAATATTTTCTTAAATATTGAGAAAATCACAAAATGGTACAGGACTTTTCTATTCATAATAACATCCTCTACCTTCCCTTAAAAGGTAATCCGCGAATTATCGGACACCCTGTATATATATATAAAAGGTGATATATATATATAAAGGGTGAGATATATGTATATATATATGTATATATATATATAAAGGGTGATATATATATATATATCAAAATTTTTAGGACACCTTTATAGACTCAAAGTGTAGAGATAGATTGGGCCAAACTAAGTCGAAAAGTCCTATACCATTTTGCAAAATTCGCAATAGTTTTTGCGTTATTAATTAAAATATGTGAGCTAATGAGCGCGTTGAAAAGCGATAGGTCGGTATCGACAGGCATGTACGACGGATTACTTGTGTATGTTTCTTAGCAACGAAGGTATCATCTAAGCAAGAGGTGACAGCGTGACTCCACTTCTCGCTTAGATGATGCTTTTGTTACTAAGAGAGACGTACACAAGTAATCCGTTATATATGCCTATCGATACCGACCTACTGTTTTCTAACGCGCTCATTAGCTCACATATTTTAATTAATAACGCAAAAACTATTACGAATTTTGCAAAATGATATAGGACTTTTCGACTCAGTTTGGCCCAATCTACCTTCACACTTTGAGTGTGTCAAAATTATTAGGACACCCTGTATATATATATATATATATATATATATATATATATATATATATATATATATTATATACTAGGGTGTCCTGCAAGATTAGCTAACGCTCGTGAGCGGGTAGAGGACAATAAACTGAACAGAAAATCCTTTAACATTTTGCAATTTTCGTAATAATTATTAAAATATTAATTTAAAAATATTAGCAAATGAGCACGTATTTCGCGCGGCTATCGCACGGTTAGACCATGGGACGTACGCTCTAGGCGTGCCAGCGGCGAGCTTCATCGTGTCGCACGGCAACGAAAAATGTTTATTCTTACGCGTATCACTCTCGTCGCGATGCCAAACTTTTCATTGCCGTGCGACACTATGAAACTTGCCATTGGCACGCCTAAAGCGTATGTCCCATGGTCTCGCCGCGCGATAGACGCGCGAAACACGTGCTCATTCGTTAATACTTTTTAATTAATATTTCAATAATTATTGCGAAAATTGCAAAATGGTAAAGGACTTTTCTGTTCAGTTTACTGTCCTCTACTCGCTCACGAGCGTTGGCACAATCTTTGTAGGACACCATGTATATATATATATATATATCTGTATGCGCGTGCGTGCGTGCGTGCGTGCGTGCGTGCGTGCGTGCGTGCGTGCGTGCGTGCGTGCGTGCGTGCGTGCGTGCGTGCGTGCGTGTGGCTATGTGTGTAGAATATTAAGTTGAGTTAATACATACTTAGATTTTTACACTTGGTTACATACACTTCTAATCTGCCCATATTGCGACATAGCCGTAACAGTTTAGGTGTGATATATAAAAATTTGTGATTCACGTAATGTAATTATATGTGGTTTTTTTTTCTTTTTTGCCAAGAAAATTTATACATAGAATATACATTTCTAAATACTACTTAACGTTATGTTATTTTTAGTTTTGCTATATAATCAGATGGGAACGTTACTCTATAAAAGTAACGCGTTATCGTTACCGTTATTTTTTTGTAAAAAGTAACTCGTTAGTTATTCGTTACTGATTTTAAAAAGTAACGCGTTACCATTACCGTTAGTTAAAAAAGTAACGATTCGTTATTTTCTCTGGTCACAGTTAGGACAGAAAAATATATCTCTCTTTGTCGATCCTCCTTGCGTCCATGACTTCTCCATTAGTATAAGCTCTATGCTTTCAGCGTTTTTATATCAAAATAATTTTATCTAATCAAGAATAATGCGCGTGTCAGCGCGCAATTTATTAAATAAATATAAGATAATAGAAAACCAAAAAGTAACGGTAAAAGTAATGACTAATTCGTTACCGTTACCGTTACAAACAAAAAACAGTAATGATCGTTACCGAAAAAAAGTAACTGTAACGGTAACGACGTTACAAGTAACGCGTTATTTCCCAACCCTGTATATAATCATAAATACGTTTATTAAAATACTGTAGTATTGAGTAAAAATTAAAAAATTAATAATTAATACTTTTACAGTGTATATACATATATATACAGTCCCGCCAAAAGTGGTCACCCCCTTTTATTTTTTAAACTAAAAGAGATAGATCATAACAAATATATATCAAATTAAATGATTCAAACTGAATTTTTTTGTGAGCATAATGGTTGTTTCCAAAAGCTATAAAGCTCTGTGTTAATAAACGAAGAAAAAACTTTTTTATAATAATGTGAATATTTTGATAGAATAAAAGTTATAGCGCTGTTTGAAGCAAATACAACAATGATATTATATATAAATATGATATAACATAAATGTAATATATAAATATTTCATATATTATATGAGTTTTATCAACTTGAAATATCGCGGTCGACGTCTATTTTTTAATTTTTGCGATATGGCAAACCTTGAATAATTTGAAGGCAAACCTTGAGTATTATAATCAAATGACAACATGATATATTTCAATCTCTAATAGGTGAATCAGATATAGTCGTTTCAAACAGTGGTACAACTTTTTTCATGTCAAAATATTCACATTATTATAAAAAAATTATGTATATTTGTTCGTTTATTAATACAGATAGTTTATGCAAGCAATCACTATGTTCACATTAAAGTTCAGTTTAAACTATTTAATTTGATATATATTTGTTACGATCTATCTCTTTTAATTTAAAAGATAAAAGAAGGTGGCCACTTTTGGTGAAACATCCTGTATACATAAAAAGCATTAATCAAAAATGTACTACATACGCAAAAAAAAAAAATGATTTGCGCTGCATTTTCATCTTCGAACGTTGTGAAAATATGCAAAAAGGATATTGCTGTGTATGCAAATACTAAATGTAAAATAAACTGTGACTTGAATATATATGTATACTTTGGACTATGTAGCCTCAAGACATTCTCTATTTTACATAAATCTGTTCAAGGAAACGATTCCTGTACACTTACGCAATACAAAATATGAACTTGCTAATATACTCTATGTTTCTTAAGAAATCTATCTTCATTATTTATCTTAGACCAAATATTTTTAACGTAGATTAATGTATTTACTCTCGGAGTAAAGAAACATATTTTTATCGATATTTCATGTACTATTATTAATTATATCACAATAAATATTTTAATTTAATACTTTTATATGCATACAGGGTGTCTCAAAGCATCCTATACAACGTTCGTGAGCGAGTAGAGCACAGTAAACTGAATTGAAAAATCCTTTACTATATAATATGGTAAAAAACTATACTAAAAGTGATAAAGAACTTTTCTATTCAGTTTACTATATGCTCTACCCGCTCACTAGCATTATTTAGGATACTTTTGAGATACTTTTTATATGTATTATCTTTTTCTTTCATTACATATATTTAACAATGAATACATACAATTTATTTGCGTAATCGTGCACGAAAGCGCACGATTGCAAGATTGCGTTCCAAAATTTACTCCTTGGAGTAAAGTAGATCTTGATCACAATCAGGATGAAAAATAAAAAAACTTTTGTTTATCCTGACTGGTGTCAATCTCAAACGCTACTCTCTATTCCAAGTCAATTTTGAGACGCAAAATCTAACGGAGCGCAATTGCTTTCTATAACAGATTTCCGTGTCGCATTCTTGTTCCTCAATTTATTTGTTGCCGGATTGTGGGACATAAAATTCCCACTATTTGATATTGTGCGGCTCTTCCTACTTTCTAATAGGTAATTATTAGACAAACTGGATTTTTCGCGCATGCGCGTTGAATGTAATATCAATGAAGTAGTTATTTGAATGAAACAAAGTCCTGCATGGCGCCCGTTTAATCCTTTTCAAAAGTTATTTAAAATTTTTTAAAATTAATTAAAAACATGAAATAAATAATATCCACAAATTATATTTATCTCTTTATTTATTTACGTAGCTATTTAACTTATCTTCTGCGAGATCCCGCTAATAAAACTGAACTGCCCTTCACAAATACGTAATTGTAAACGTCATCGTTATGTTATGCGTGCACGAAAAACTTGACTCTAATCCGTCTAACAACACACTAGGCTTTTTCTATCAATGTGATGTTTACAAATGCTATTTACGAAAGGGGCCCAACGATTAGTCGCTCCGTTCCGACATTCACTGCCAGTATTGAAAATCTATAGTGTGTATAACATAAACTATAGATTTTCAGTATTAGTAGTGAACATCGGAACGCAGCTTTTATATGAATTTTGTTTATTATACACATACAAAATCTATGATATTCGCAATCAGACGTTTTTCATTTAACATGGTGGGGGAAGTATATATTTCATAAATTGGCGGCACAAGGATACAACACTCACAACTCACAGCAGCACTGCTTTAAACTGTCAGTATCTTTCGTTCGTTTGTGCGTATTCAATCTAGTTCAATCGAAACATTTGATGTATTAATTAGAACTCTACTCTTTACTAGCAGGCATTCACGCGGTAGTTCTAATATAAACATTATCCGGCAAAAATTATATTCAGCAAGAAATACCATTAGAAAGAAATGGCATCGCACGTAACGGAATTTTACAATGGCAAGAGTATATTTATTACCGGTGGTACCGGTTTCCTTGGCATCTGCTTAATAGAAAAGCTCTTGAGATGTTGTCATGGTATCACGAAGATTTATTTGTTAATTCGACCGAAGAAAGGAAAAGAGGTTACAGAAAGATTGGAGGAATTGACGAAAAACTCGGTAAATAGCATATTGAGATTATCGAGACGTGACACTTGTTATTTTATTTTTTATTTTTATTTTATATACTATATTTATATTTTTTAATTTTTAATTTTTATTTTATATACTATATATATTTTTAATTTTTAATTTTTATTTTATATACTATATTTTATATACTTGTATACAAGGTGTAACTAAACAAGCATATGGACAATATTATCAGATGCAGAATAACAATCCAAATCGAAAAGTTCTGAACCATTTTTTGACCTGAACTTTCTTTTCGTTGTTATATGATTAAATTTAACTAATCGATGCCTGTCTATAACAGGAAACAAAGAAAGTATGATAGGGATCAGAGTAGCGAGACAGTTTTCTGCTATATAGACAGGCGCTAATTAGCTAACTTCAATGTCGTATAATGAAAAAAAAGCTCAAATCAAAAAATGCTTCAAGATTTTTTGATTTGGATTGTTTTGTATTTGATAGTATTGTCCATATGCGTTTGTTTACTTACACCCTGTATATTTATATATATGTATATATTTTTTTATTTTTTATATTTTAATTTATTATAATTTTCTTTTCTGTATATAGGTTTTTAATAGACTGAGAGAGGAAAAGCAAACTGATTTATTTAAGAAACTGATCGCAGTTGGTGGAGATGTTGGTGAAGAAAATTTAGGACTGTCCTCGCAAGATCGAACAACTTTGATAAATACAGTACAAGTTGTTTTTCATTCAGCTGCTACATTAGACTTTGAAGCCGATCTGAGAAATACGACAAACATTAATTTGTTAGGAACTCGTAGAGTCGTTGAACTTTGCCAGGAGATTAAGAACCTCAAGGTAAAAAACAATATTCACAATAGATAAAGAGATATTTTGTAACAACAAATCTTCCTTAAATAAATCTTTCTGAATATTTTATAGCTTTTACATTTGATATTTATTATTTATCAGGTATTGGTGCATGTCTCTAGTGCATATGTTAATTCAGTGTTGCATAATGTAGATGAGATAGTGTATCCTGCACCTGCAGATGTAAATACAGTTTTGAAAATGATTAATACGTTGAATGCTGCTACTTTAGACGCAAAAACAACAGAGATATTAAAAGATCATCCAAATCCTTATACATTCACAAAACATCTGGCTGAACATGAAGTAGCAAATGCAGGACTTCCAGCATCTATTGTGCGCCCTTCAATGAGTAAATTTAGGCTTTTTTATCCAACATGTATTGTGTTATATATGTATTATAATTATAAACTTAATTTTATACATTTATACAGTAATAGGAGCATGGAAAGAGCCAATTCCAGGATGGACAATATCAAAAAATGGACCACAGGGTTTCATAATGGGTGCTAGTAAGGGTATTGTGAGAAGATTGCCAGTTGCAGAAAATCTTGTTTATGATTACATTCCTGTAGATATAGTAGTGAACAGCCTTATTGTCGCAGCTTATAGTGTCGATCGAGACAGGTAGTTCAAGATACAAAAATACTACAAAATACTAAAAAAATTTAATGCATTTTATCAAAATATGATTTTATTTAATGTTAATATTTATTTCTGAAATAATGTAATTTTAGCAACAAAGAATTAAAGGTATATCACTGTACATCTAGTACGTGCAATGCTTTTAAATGGCAGAATGTTGAAAAGGAAGTTAACAAGTATTTACATAAATATCCATTACGAAGTGCTGTTTGGTATCCATATCTCAAATTTTTACCGTCGCTTTTCTTGTTTAAAATTTCGGCTATCTTTGTTCATTTTATTCCTGCTTATATTTTGGATACAGTGACACGATTATGTGGAGGCCGTCCAATGTAAGTTTTATTTTTTCAGATAGAGGAAAAAATATAAAATATATCTTGTCATAAATTTTTTTTTAAATTAATTATATGCTTACTCTATTTTTTTCAGACTTGTTCGTTTACATACAAATGTTAGCAAATCATTAGGATGTCTTGAGAAATTTATTTTCCAAGAATGGAGATTTAATAATCCATGCATGTTGCAATTGCATGAGTCATTATCCTCAGATGATCAAAAATTATTTACATTAGACATTAAGCCATTAATCTGGAAGGATTACTTTGTGGATTTGATACAAGGTGTCAGAATGTATCTTCATAATGAGTCACCGAAATCTTTACCAAAAGCACGTTCTAAAGATAGAATGTAAGTAAATGTCGTAAGAATATATCTCTTAAACAGTATCAACATTTATTAGTTATGAATATAAATGTAAATTTATGTTGCAGATTAATGATTGCTCATTTGGGTTTGCAAGCTACTTTATTAGGTCTAATTTGGTGGTTGGTTAAAATTATATTTGCTACAACGTGGACAAAATCTGGTTTAGTTGTACCAATAACATATTTACTCTTTAATCAATTGTAAGCAATATTTAAAAATACAATTGTTTTTAGTTGAATGAGGATAGAATGTTATTCATATACATAAAATTTATTTTATACAAACAGAAGCACATAAAATATATCCTCATATCATATATACTGCATATGCACATAAAATATATCTTCATACATATATACTGTCTTTTTGTATACTTTAATATGAACATTAAATACTATTGCATCTTATATATAAACTCTGGATATGCTCTCTCCTTACAAATATTTAAAATGTTTAAAATTTGCTTTTGGCAATTGACAGTTGGCATATTGCTTATAGGGGCATATTAATGATACTGTAGCTGCATTTCAATATTCACTGCTAATATTAAATTTACAGTGATATTTACATGATATAAATTATACATTTTCAATACTGGTAATTAATATTGGAATACAGCCTGTATGATGTTATTGTACATTTTAGATTTTTATTTAAAAAAGGTAGTATAGCTAGATAATATTTGGAAACGTTGATTTACTTATATGTACAGAAAATGAATATTAAAAGAGCTGCTCTGTGAAAGCTTAAGGAGCAAAAACTATATGAAATATAGAGATAAAAATTACTGAATATAGAAAAATATAGACAAAAAATTATTGAAAAATATAAGGTTTCAACATAAAAATCAGGGAGAGGGATGTCTGTTGAATTTGGAAGAAATGACGTAACAAATAATTAATTAAACTACGCGACACTACATGATTCAACATGTTGTGATTGTTTTTTCAAATAAAATGAGATGAACTTTTAAAATCAAATAGTAAAATATATTGAAATATATTTTTTATAAAATGCTTATACACACACTAAAAGCCATTGCACATTAAAAAATTTTAGTCGTAATCATAAGGCCGTAAAAAAATTGACCAATCACAATCAAACATTCTAAAACATAATAAGAATGTTTGAACTGTGATTGGTTGATTTACTTACGGCTTTACGATTATGACTAAAATTTTTTAACGTGCAATGGCCTTTAGAAAAAGCGTACAAAATACGGCGGCGTGGCAACACTCAGGCTTCTCTCTGCTACAGCGTATTGAACGCATACAAGCACACATGCACCTAAAAAGTGAAGTTTTCAGAAGCCAGTTGTTTATAAATAATAACAAAGTGTAAAACTTCTAAATAAGTTTTAAAACTGCTGTTCATGTTACACATTTTGCTGTTACTTTTAAAAAATGTAATAAAAAAATTAATGAAAAATAATTTGCAGTAAATAGAAATAAATAAATTTTTTGATATATTAAATTAGATTAGTGTGTGTATTATTTTTTGGCTGTTTATTTTTATGCCTAATGCACGTTATAAGTTTTTGTTTCAATAACTTTTTTTTTAATCATATAAATTATATTTAGATTGTATCATTTTATCGATATTATATCATTTTATTTTTGGATTAAACAATTTCTATATTAATAGTTATTTTTAAAGTCTTAATTAATGTTAAATTTATTTATTTATCATAAATATTTAGTATATATTAGCTGCAATTAATCAGCACTTTCAGTTTTTTACATACATGTAACGATATATAACTCTACATATGTATGAGTGCGATCTGCTCGAATAATGAATTGAACGGATCGTTGGCATATAAAAAACGGCGAATAGTCTGTTGTGATGTCTCAACGACGCTTTTTCTTTCTCTATACCTCAGTTAGTGAGAAAAAGATTGCTCTTTATTTTTAGGGATCGTCCCGTTTACGCACATTACGGATCGGACACGACAAAATTTCCCGATCGGACACTGCGTAGCATGTACTTTGTAAGTTGTAAAGCAAGGTCTATCCTGCCTACCAGCGGAGTGGGTGCGGGAGGAGGGCCGAAGGCCCCCCTTGCATCTCCATGTGTGTGTGTGTGTGTGACCGCGCTCGTGCTTCCTGTCCATACATGTACTTTAGTATAGCGTTGTGTCTGATCGGGCCTGTGTCCGATCGAGCCTGTGTCTGATCGGGTCTGTGTCCGATGGGGCCTGTGTCCGAGGGGGCCTGTATCCGATGGGGCCTGTGTCCGATGGGGCCTGTGTCCGATGGGGCCTGTGTCCGATGGGGCCTGTGTCCGATGGGGCCTGTGTCCGATGGGGCCTGTGTCCGATGGGATCTGTGTCCGATCGGGCCTGTGTCCGATCGGATCTGTGTCCGATCGGGCCTGTGTCCGATCGGGCCGGTGTCCAATCGAGCCTGTGTCCGATCGGGTCTGTGTCCGATCGGGAAATTTTGTCGTGTCCGATTGGTTATGTGCGCAATCGAAATTCACTCTATTTACCGGAAATAAGTTAGCGCTGGAAGTTCATATTTTTTAATAATTAATAGTTCAAACGATTGCTCCCTAATTGCTCCATCAGAATCCACAATTGCTCCCATTTTAAAATTAATATTTTGTTAAATATTTACAAAAAATGTAAAATAAATTATTTTTACTCAAAAATATATTTTCAATAGTTTTTTGCGTTTTATGCTATATCCAGCATAAAACGATTGCTCCTTAATTGCTTCATATTGCTCCATTATTATTTTTATGATTTATTACATTTTTTATCAAAAATTAACAATTCGTATGATATTAGCCGACGACTAACACTTTTTTTAAATAATTATATGTGAAATCAATTGTATTTCATTTATAGATGATTGTAGTGCATTCATTTTTGTTTGTTGATTCATAATTAATTTTTAATTAATTATTTAATTGTATTTTATTTTCCATTTTATTATCCATAATTAATTATGGAATAAGGTTTTTTCTTAATATCAATACTAGATTTTATTATGACTCTAAATTTTAATAGAAAAGAGAATAATTAAAGTAAAATGGCAAAATGTCGCCAAGGTGAACACTCACCATGGTGAGCGTTCGGCAACGACGGGAATTTGGGAAAAAGGATAGTATCGCCAGGGCATTGTGATTAGCACTCAGCAACGATGGGATCTAGGGAAACGGACAATGTCACCAGGGCACCGTAATAAGCGCTCAGCAACTAGGTTCAAGGATTGGATCGTATTTGGGAAAATTAGATAATATTTTTAAAATTAGATAAAATTTTTGATATGATTTTTATTCAATTTAATCTCTTGTTGTCATTCCTTATGGGAAGTTTTAAAGTTAATGGGCAGTGTCGCCAGGGCACCGTAATAAGCGCTCAACAACGATGGAATTTATAGAAAACGGATAATGTTGCCAGGTTGAGTCAAGTTCAAATGACAACAGTAATATATACTTATTTTGCATAAAATTTATTAATTCTTAACTAGTATTGAAATTAGTGAATGTTTGAATAATACTAGGATAATAGATTAAAGTTGACTGATTGGAAAATTGTCAGCGGCGTGCCAGTGGGTATTTTATTATTCAAGAGATGAAGAGGTAATGATATTAGAGGATTATCAGTCAATTGAAATAAAATTCTAATATTCATGGAGAGATGGGGTTTATAGTGAGAAAGAGAGAGAGGAAGAGAGACAGAAGAAAAAAAGAAGGAATATAATATTAGGTAAACATAACATTTTCCAATATAATTAAATATAATACTATAATATTATATACTATAATATTATTAAAACTAAAATTAAAAAGTTAATAATATTATATAATAATAATTATTATTTAACATTTTACTTTCTATCTATCTCTCTTCTTATCTTTTGTTTATTCTTCCTTTTCTTTAATTTTAAATAAAACTACTATCTTTTTTCTCTTCCTTTTTTTCTTCTCTCTGTTTCTCTCTCTGTATCTCTATGTGTCTCTTCCCTTCTGCCCTTCTCTCTCGCACTCTCTCTCTCTCTCTCTCTCTCTCTCTCTCTCTTTCTATATATATATATATTATTAAGAAAATATTATATGAATATTATTTATATTATTTAATTTTATTAATGTTATTTAATATTATTAACATTAATTGTAGCATTAAATTTTTTAAATGGTTAAATGTAATTATAATTAATAATCTTTTAAATATTTTATTTAAAGTTAAATAAGAGACAAAGAATAAGAAAAAGAAAGATATAGAGAGAGAGAGAAAAAGAGAGAAAAGGAAGAGAAAGAAGAATATGTTATTTAAAATTAAAGAAGAGGTAGTATAAGCAAAAGAAAGGGAGAGAGAGAGAGAAAGAGAAAAACAGGAAAATAAAAGGAGAAGGCATAGAAAGAGGTAGAAAGAGGGGAAAAAAAGAGAGACAAGGAAAAGAAAGAAGGAAGCTTTATTTAAAATTAAAAAAGAATAAGCAAAAGAGAAGGAGAGAGAAAGAGAGAGAGAAAGAGAAAGAGAGAGAGAGAGAGAGAGAGAGAGAGAGAGGGAGAGGGAGAGAGACAGAAGAAGAAAAGAAGGAATATAATATTAGGTATAATATTTTTTAATATAATTAAATATATTGTAATACTATAATATTATTAAATATATTAAATATATTATATGCTATAATATTATTAAAACTATAATTAAAAAGTTAATAATATTAAACATATTTAATCTTATTGAATACTATTCAATATTGAATAAATCAGTAAATATTATTAATATTTAAATATTATTATATTTAATAATTTTTTATATTTTACTTATAGTTTAAAAAGAAAAAAATTTAGAAAGAAGAGGAAAAGAGTGAAAGAAGAGAAAGGAAAAGGCATTATTTAAACTTAAAGAAAACGAAGAATAAACAAGAGAGAGAAAGAGAGAGAGAGAGAACTTTCTTGTGGAAAGGAGTGAAGTAAGGGGGAAGGAAAGTGAAGGGGAAGAGAGCGAGAGAGAGAGAGTAGAAGGAATATAATATTAAGTAATATTGTTTAATTATTAATATTGTAAAATATTATCAGTAGCTTTATTTTAATAATTTAATTTTATTATGTTTTTTTTTATAGAGAGAAAAAAAATAATGTAATAATTTTATTTAATATTATTAATATTATTAATTAAATTATAATTATTATGTTTAATTTTAAAAATGTCGCCAGTAAATAAATTAATAAACAAGTGTTATACGACCAAACTGGCAATTTATTGTTTGATTATTATATCACGACGTTTCGACCATATGGTTTTGGTCCTTATCAAGTGAAACTAAAATAACAATACAATAAATAATGATAGTCATGTTACAATGAAATAAATAGAATTAAGCAACTTACGTTATAATTAAAAAGTAGAAAGAGAAAAATCGAAATGTCAAACTGACATTGTGTCAACCACTATGTTTGGAATACTGAGATCAACTAAACGACCTTTATTAATTTATCGTATATGTTGTTTAAATTCTCTGTATCCTTTTGGGAATTAATAGTGTTGTCAAATTTTTTAATAAAAAACATTTCAGCTATTTCTCTCTTTCTTACATGTTTTTCGTTATGTAGAATATCAGGCGCTAACCAATCGAAGTCATGATCAAATTTTAATTTGTGTTTGCTAATTACGGATAGATTACTTTCGTGCATTTTTATATTATTACAATGTTCCTTGACTCGGGTGCTTAAGTGTCTTTTTGTCTGGCCAATATACGAAGCGCTACAATTCTTACAATTTATTTTATAAACAACCTCCGTTCTATTGCTAATAGGCAAACTATCCTTGCCCCGTTTAATCAATGAATTTAATTTTTTAGGTATATTGTAAACCACTGTAAATCCCATATTTTTAAGCAACCGACCAACGTCGTCACTCAAGCCTTCGACAAACGGTAGTGCGATGTAGGAGGGTTTGTCTGTATCACTTTCCCCATCACCTAGAATGCTATTGCTCCGGTGTTTCAAAAAATTCAGTCTCTTACAAATATAACGATTTATAATGTGTGTCGGAAAACAATTATTAAGTAAGATCTGCTTCACGACATCAATATTTTTTCCATGAAACTGATCGTCAGATAGTAAAATAGTATGGTCAACGAGATTAAAAATGGTGTTCAACTTATATTTAAAAGGATGGATCGAATAAAAATTTATGTATCTATCGGAACACGTAGCTTTTCTATACCAGTTTGTTAAAATTTTCCCGTTGGAACGGATAACACTGGTGTTTAAAAAATTGATACATGAATCTGACTCTATTTCATGTGTGAATTTTAAACGTGGATGATAACTATTGAAAATCAAATTAATTTCGTCAACTTTTGCACGTGGAACAATAGCAAAAATATCATCTACGTATCTATAATATATAGGAACCGCAAACCCAAGTAAACTCAAACAATGTGTTTCCAAATCATCCATCAACAGTTAGTTTTGCGCGCTATCGAAAAACGTTGGAATGACATTGCTCCAAACACAAAATTTAATTTGCCTCAATTTTTATATGCAGTGGAAGTTATTCTAGATTCGACTAGTTTTTCTTTTAATGGAAAGTTTTATGAACAGATCTTTGGCAGTCCTATGGGGTCTCCGTTATCACCTATTTTAGCAGATATTGTGATGGATGATTTGGAGACACATTGTTTGAGTTTACTTAGTTTTGCGGTTCCTATATATTATAGATACGTAGATGATATTTTTGCTATTGTTCCACGTGCAAAAGTTGACGAGATTAATTTGATTTTCAATAGTTATCATCCACGTTTAAAATTCACACATGAAATAGAGTCAGATTCATGTATCAATTTTTTAAACACCAGTGTTATCCGTTCCAACGGGAAAATTTTAACAAACTGGTATAGAAAAGCTACGTGTTCCGATAGATACATAAATTTTTATTCGAGCCATCCTTTTAAATATAAGTTGAACACCATTTTTAATCTCGTTGACCATGCTATTTTACTATCTGACGATCAGTTTCATGGAAAAAATATTGATGTCGTGAAGCAGATCTTACTTAATAATTGTTTTCCGACACACATTATAAATCGTTATATTTGTAAGAAACTGAATTTTTTGAAACACCGAAACAATAGCATTCTAGGTGATGGGGAAAGTGATACAGACAAACCCTTCTACATCGCATTACCGTTTGTCGAAGGCTTGAGTGACGACGTTGGTCGGTTGCTTAAAAATATGGGATTTACAGTGGTTTACAATATACCTAAAAAATTAAATTCATTGATTAAACGGGGCAAGGATAGTTTGCCTATTAGCAATAGAACGGAAGTTGTTTATAAAATAAATTGTAAGAATTGTAGCGCTTCGTATATTGGCCAGACAAAAAGACACTTAAGCACCCGAGTCAAGGAACATTGTAATAATATAAAAATGCACGAAAGTAATCTATCCGTAATTAGCAAACACAAATTAAAATTTGATCATGACTTCGATTGGTTAGCGCCTGATATTTTACATAACGAAAAACATGTAAGAAAGAGAGAAATAGCTGAAATGTTTTTTATTAAAAAATTTGACAACACTATTAATTTCCAAAAGGATACAGAGAATTTAAACAACATATACGATAAATTAATAAAGGTCGTTTAGTTGATCTCAGTATTCCAAACATAGTGGTTGACACAATGTCAGTTTGACATTTCGATTTTTCTCTTTCTACTTTTTAATTATAACGTAAGTTGCTTAATTCTATTTATTTCATTGTAACATGACTATCATTATTTATTGTATTGTTATTTTAGTTTCACTTGATAAGGACCAAAACCATATGGTCGAAACGTCGTGATTTAATAATCAAACAATAAATTGCCAGTTTGGTCGTATAACACTTGTTTATTAAATTATAATTGTTATATAATTATTCATTACTTATTATAATTGATTTATTATATAATTATTTAATTAATAATTAATAGAAACATAATATTAATACATATTATTAATATAATTAATAGTAATATAATATTATTATATATTATAATTGAAATACTTATTACTTATTATAACTTATTATATTTGTAATTAATTAAAACGAATAAACTATAATTAATAATAATTAATAAAAATTGTAATTATTAAATAAATTATTTAACAATTTATGACGATTACATTGATTACGATGATGATAATGATGATGATGATGATGGTGATGATGATGATGATGATGATAATTATGATGATTATGACAATTATGATAATATTGATGATATCAATGATAATATTGATGATGATAATTATTTTAATAGTGATAATAATCAAAAGAACAAAATTTTTTGACAATTGAAGTTATATATCGTTTTGAACAAATTTATATTTATTAGTATATATAATTAATTTATTAATTATTTTTAATATATATTTAAAATAAAATGCCAAGATGTAAAATTCAACGTACTCGAGATGAAGAAGAAGAATTACAACGTCAACGTCGTGAAAGAAATGCAGAAAATCAGCGTTGTCGTCGTGAAATTGCGAAAGCAATCGCTAATAATAGTAACATAAATTTTATGAATGCATCACTTTCTCAAAATTGTGCAGAAAGTCACTCTTGTTATCGGTCACGACAAAAAATCAACCTCGTTTAAATAATGATAATCCAATGTTAATTAATAATGTTATCGAATATTATATTGGTTCTATGGACGTGTCTTGTGTTTATTGCAATGCAAAGCATTTTTCATCTGAAAGAATATCTAATAGAGGAAATTCATTTCATGATTGTTGTAATCATGGCGCAGTGTATTTGCAACCATTGCCTAAACTGCCTCAATTTATTCAGTTTATTCGATGGAAGTCATGTAAAATCTAATAATTTTTTTCAATATATTCGTAGTTATAATAGTTCGTTTTCAGTTGCATCATTTAATGCTAACTTAATAAACTTTCATAGACGACCTGGTCCATATTGTTTCAAAATACAAGAGCAAATTTATTATCAGATTAATACAGCATTATATGCTACACAAAATGAAAGTCCTACTTATGGTCAACTTTTTATTGTGGATTCAAATGAAGCAATAGATCATCGTCTTAATCAAAATTCATATTTAGATTTTGAAATTGTACAAAATCTTGAACATATAATGCGAGAAATTAATGTATTTGCTCAATCTTATCAAATGATGGGTGAGGAATTAGAAAATCAACTACGTCTAGAAATGGAATCTGGTGAATTATTACCGAAATTATAATTATTATTTACTTTAAGGCCAGGTATGGATCGACGTCGATATAATGTTCAGAGAACTAATGAAGTACAGAATAAAAGCTGCTGTTTTTTATACAACTACTGATGGAGAAATTCCGGAATCATACGTTACAATACGTAATAAAAATACTAAAATTTTACAAAAAGTTAGTATTATGGACTTAAATGTTGAACCATGAATATATCCATTGTTTTATCCATATGGCACTCAAGGGTGGCATCGTTATTTAAAAAAAATTAAATAGTGATAGACGAATAACTAGAGGACAGTATATTAAATATCATTTGGGTATTCGGGATAAATTTAATGTTTTTTTATTAGGACATCGCTTATTTCAGCAGTGGCTGGTAGATAGTTATGTAAAAATTGAAAAAGAAAAAATTGATTATTGCAAAAATCATCAAAAAGAATTATGTACTGAAACATATCAAGATTTAAAAGATTATATACAAACTATGGCGAATAATTTAAATGTATTGGATGTATTGGAAAAATGGTTGTACTTCCTTCCACATTTATTGGATCGTCGCGTAATATGTTACAAAAGTATTAAGATGCAATGGCAGTTAGTAAATTTGGTAAGCCAGATCTTTTCATTACCATGACTTCAATCCAAAATGACGTGAAATCGAGGAAAATTTCTTGTCAATAAGCTTCTGATAGACCTGACATTTGTGCTCATGTTTTTAATATTAAAAAAAATTATTTAATTAATTTAATTCTCAAGCAAAAAATCTTTGGTGAAGTAGCAGCGTTTGTGTATGTTATTGAATTTCAAAAACGTGGTTTGCATATGTTCATATGTTGATCACTTTAAAATACAATTTTAAAATAATAACTTCACAGATTAATGATAAATACATTTCTGCTGAAATTCCAGATCCATGTGAAAATCGTATTTTACATGCTATAATTATAAAACATATGGATTCATGGACCTTGTGCCTCATGCCACCTTGTGGCGATTGGTGTTTGGTAGATGGACATTGTTCAAAACATTATTCAAAACAAAATAAACAAAAAGTACAGGCTCTATTAAACACAAATTCAAACAAAAATTAGCAAATAAGAGCTAGCGCGGGAGTGCATATTTTATTTAAACATTAAATTAATCTAGTGCGGAATTTACGACATTACAAAATTGAATGAACGTTTCGGTCCTTTTTTGGGACCTTCTTCACCGTGAAAATTAGATACAAACATATAATTAAATTGGCGGGTCAATCCAAGGGAACTAATCCATATCAATTATATAGTAATATGCATTGATTCGTTATCACCAAGATATCATAGGCGCCTTCTTCTCTGATGTCATAAGAATCTCAATTATTTAAACTTGACGGTTCACATCTCTCCCAAGTTGGCAATCCAAGAAGTGCATGACACGTGTGTATGTTATCAAATCATTTCAATAGCAAATCTCCTGGAATTAACAAGATGGGTTAAATTTAACATAGAGGGTATAATACTTAAAAATGTATCGTTCTCAATGTTGAAAATATGTCAGTACATATTGAGATCCCGATGAAGATCGTTTCGATCCAGTTTGATGTACACCAAGATATGTTAAGGTAATGACACCACACATTAATTATTTCTTGTCAGATTTCTACCACCTTGAGAGTGGTCATTATAAATTTTATTGTGTTTATTTATTATCTATGACATGCCTTGGTTTAACATATTTTGACTTTCACTTACCAACATTTAATTGAATCAGTTAGTTATTTATGTTTATTTACCTCTGACTTATTTATTCATCATTAATTTTAATTTAATTTATTTTTATTTTTGATAGTTTTTTTATTTTGTTATTTTTTTGAATCATTTGTTGTTTAATTTTTGAAAGGATAAATAATTGTCTTTGAATAAGAAAATTTGGAGATTTAAGTATTATATCCTCTATGTTAAATTCAACCCATCTTGTTAATTCTAGGAGGTTTGCTATTGAAATGATTTGATAACATAACGTATCATGCACTTCCTGGATTGCCAACTTGGGAGAGATGTGAACCGTCAAGTTTAAATAATTGAGATTCTCATGACATCAGAGAAGAAGGTGCCTATGATATCTTGGTGATAACGAATCAATGCATATTACGATATAATTGATATGGATTAGTTCCCTTGGATTGATCCGCCGATTTAATTATATGTTTGCGTCTAATTTGCATGGTGAAGAAAGTCCCAAAAAAGGATCGAAACGTTCGTTCAATTTTGTAATGTCGTAAATTTGGCACTAGATTAATTTAATGTTTAAATAAAATATGCGCACCAATTCGAGCGCTGGCTCTTATTTGCTAATTATTTTTGTTTGAATTATCCGAAACCTTTTCTCGAAGAAACTAAAATGGATGAAGATGCTTATCCTTATTATCGTCGACGAAATAATAATAGAAATTTTGAACTATATATCCTGGCGGATATATAGTTGATAATCGTTATGTTGTTCCATACTGTCCTATTTTATCAATATATTTAATTGTCATATTGATGTTGAAATAATTTCAAGTATCACATCAGTTAAATATCTGTATAAATATATTTATAAAAGACGCGATGTTGTTGCTATAACCATTGAATCAGTAACAGAAAATGTAATTATTGATCATGATGAGATACATAATTATATCGAAGCTCGTTATGTTGGACCTGTAGAAGCCAGTTGGCATATTCTTGGTAAAAAATTACAAGATAAAAGTCATGCTATAATGCACTTGCTAATTCATCTTCCTAATGAACAAAATATTATAATCGAAAATGGAAACATTAACGACGCAATGAGTTCTGCTTTAAATCAAGTTACTATGTTAATAGATTATTTCTCATTGAACTTACGTGATGAAGAAGCAAGACAGTATTTATATATAGAAATTCCTCGCTATTATACATTTAAAAAAGATAAAATTAATGGTAGAAATGTATCGCGTTGGGTTAAACTTATAAGTCATTATAATTGTGTAGGATGAATATATTCCGTTAGTCCAGCACAAACAGAATTATATCATTTACAATTATTATTACTCACAATAAAGGGCGTTATACAAGTTTTAATGATTTGAGAACTGTAAATGGAGAATTTTGTCAATCATTTTCAGCGGTACGTTTGGCATTAGGTTTAATTGAAGATGATGATGAATGGAAATGAGCTATGAATGAAGCTGTTGGATGGATGATGCCTCAACAACTTCGTAGATTATTTATACTTATATTATTACATTGTCAGCCACTCTACATCCTGAAGAGTTGTGGGAAAATTTTAAAGTAGAAATGTCTGAGGATTACATTCGACATTTTGGTATTTTACAAGGACAAAATAAAGCTTATCCGCAAATTAATAGAATGCTTTGTGCTGAAAATAAAAGTTTTGCTGATTATCCACAAATGGAACAGTTAATAGAAAATAACGAAGAGGAGGATAACATGACACTTGAAGAAGCTGGAAATAGGCACTAAACAATACAAACAATTAAATGACAAGAAAAAAGAGATAGTCGATCTTTTATTAAATTTATTAGATTAAACAATAATAGTAATCATAATAATCAATGTTTTTATATATTGATGGCCCTGGTGGATCAGGTAAAACATTTATATATACAACTATCTATCATTTAGCTAGAATTAAAAATAAACGCGTATGTACAATGGCACTTACGGGCATTGCAGCGACATTACTACTTACTGGAAAAACAGTTCATAAGACATTTCAATTACCAGTTCCATTATTTGCTGATTTATCATCTGCTATTAAAATCCAATCAAAAGAAGCTCAATATTTGAAGAAATTTGATATTTATATTTGAAATGAAGCACCAATGACACCACGATATGCTTTAGAGAGTAAGGATAGAACATTGCGTGATTTTATGAATAATGAATTTCCTTTTGGCAGAAAAATTGTTTTATTATGTGGTGATTTCAGATAACTTTTGCCTATTAAAATACATGCTACTTGAAGTGAAATTGTGAATCTTTCTATTAAATATAGTTCTACTTGGAGACATTTCGTAAAATTCTCTTTAACACAAAATATGCGAGTTCTCTCGGAAGAAATTGAATTTGCAAAGTTTATATTGGATATGAGAGATGGTATATTAAATGATTTAAATAATAATATACAAATTCCTGAATGTTGTGTAACGCCTATTAATGCTGATCTTGGAATATATATATATATATATATATATATATATATATATATATATATATATAGTAATTTAATAGGAAGAAAGGAGTTTATTAAAGTAGCTAAATGTGATACCTTCTACAAATGTTGATGTTGAAGAAATCAATAAAAAAGTTGTTGAATTAGAATATAGAACTAGAAATAGATATAGCTGATGAACGAATTTATACAAGTGTAGACAGTGCAGTAAATGGTGACAATGGTGATATTGGTGAAGCTTTATTACCAGAATATTTAAATAGTTTATCTCCACCATCTCTTCCTCCTCTTCGTTTAAGACCAAATTGTATCATTATGTTGATAAGAAATCTTAGTATCAATGAAGGTCTTTGCAATGGTACTAAATTAATGGTTATAGAGCTTGCAGATCGTTTATTGAAGTATAAGATTTTAACAGGTGACAAAGCAGAAGATATTCGTATAACATTATATTGCGAAAATATATATCTTTTTACTTTTATTAGAAGACAATTTCCGATAAAATTAGCTTTGACAATTAACAAATCACAAGAACAAACGTTTGATAGAATTGGTTTAGATCTTCGTAAAGATGTTTTTAACCATGGAGAACTTTATGTTGCTTTTTCGCGAGTTCGTTCTTGGCAAGCATTAAAAGTTTCCCTTGTAATCAACGAAATAATAGATATGTTAAAAATTATGTATATAAGGAAATATATATCTAACTTTCTGTTTTTTCAATCATTCTTTTATTTTTAAGAGAGAGAGAAAAAAAATATTAAATATTATTAAATATTGTTAATATTACTTAAATCAAATTTTAAAAGAAAAAAAAGAGAGATAGAGAGAGAGAGAGAGACACACACTTAGAAAAAAAAAGGAGAACGAATATAATATTAGGTAATATTGTTCAATATTATTAAATATATTGTTAAATATGAATAATAAATGTTATTAATATTATTTAATTTTATTAATATTATTTAATATTATTTAATTTTAAGATATAGGGACAGATAGAGAGAGAGAGAAAGAGAGAGAGAGAGAGAGAGAGAGAGAGAGAGAAGGAGAAAAGAAAGAAACTTTATTTAAAATTAACGAAAAGGAAGAAAAAGCAAAAAAGGGAGAAAGCAAGAGGCAATAAGAGAAAGAGAGCCGGAAAAAAAAAGGAAAAAGAATATAACGTTAGGTAATAACATAGTTCAATATTAATAAATATATAGTTATTAATATCATATGTTACTTAATTTTATTAATATTAATGAATATTATTAATGTTATTTAATGTAATAAAGTTTAATTATGGCATTAATATTATTTAATTAAATATTTCAAATATTTTATATTATTATAGTTCATAATTTTTAAAATATTTTATTTAACATTAAAGGAAAGACGAAAAATAATCGAAAAAAGGAGAAAGGGAGGGGGAGAGAGAGAGAGAGACAGAGAGAGAGAGAGAGAGAGAGAGAGAGAGAGAGAGAGAGAGAGAGAGAGAGAGAGAGAGAGAGAGAGAGAGAGACAGACAGACAGACAGACAAAGATAGACAGATAGACAGACAGAGAAAGAGATAGAGAGAAAAGGACGCTTTATTTAAGATTAAATAAGAGGAAGAATAAGCAAAAGAGAGAAAGAGAAAGAAAAAAAAGAGTAGAAAAAAAAGAAAGAATATAATATTAGGTAATAATATTGTACAATATTATTAAATATATTGTTAAAAGTTTATATTGTTAAAAATATTAAGTATTAATAAATATTATTAAATAGTATTATTATTTGTTATTTAACTTTATTAATAATAGTGAATATTATTAATTATTTAATAATATAAAATTTAATTAAAGGAAAGACGAAGAATAAGCAAAAGAAAGAGAGAAAGAGTGAGAAGAAATAGAAAGAAAGACGATTTATTTAAAATTAAAGAAGAAAAAAAATAAGAGAGACAGTGAAAGAGAAAGGGGCGGGCGGAAACAGAAAAAGAGAAAAGGAGAAAGAATATAATATTAAATAATAATATTGCATTTATTATCTTAATTTTAGTTATTAATTATCGATTATTATATATTATTTATTATCTATTTATTTATTTATTTATCTATGTATTTAATGAACATTTATAAATATTAATAAAATTATGTATTTAAGATAATGAATGCAATATTATTATTTAATATTATATTCTTTCTCCTTCTTTTCTCTTTTCCTCTCTCTCTCTCTCCCTCTCTCCCCCCCCTCCCTCTTTCTCACGTTCTCTCTCTCTGTCTCCCTTGCTTATCCTTTTTCTTTTTTATAAAGAATTTATGTTTTACTTAAATTATTAATATTTATGTAATATTTCTCCTTCGCTCTCTTTCTTTCTTAGTATTAACTTTTTAATTTTACAAAGTATAATAGGGGAAACTTCGTTTGCCTACATTCCCGATTGCCTACAACTTCGTTTGCCTACAACGTTTTGTCGACAGCTTCAATTGCCTACAGAGCGATTGCCTACAAGCATTATTGTACACATATAAAAATTAAAAATACAAACGTACGCTTGTACACATGTCATTATTGAACATAAACATTGTACACATGATATTATTGCGCACATACACATTGTACACATTCATATGATGTTAGCCGACGACTAACACTTTTTTAAAATAATTATGTGTGAAATCAATTGTATTTTGTTTGTAGATGATTGTAGTGCATTTATTTTTGTTTGTTAATTCATAATTAATTTTTAATTAATTATTTAATTGTAGACTATGAAACTAGCCGACATGTACTATAAAATTACAAAAATAGATGTGAAATCGATTATATTTCGTTTGTAGATGATTTTAGTGCATTTATTTTTGTTTATTAGTTTATAATTAATTTTTAATTAATTATTTAAAGTTTGAAATATACCAAAGTATATGCATGGAAGGGAGCACGCGCGCGCGCATGAGCACACACCACACACACACACACACACGTGGGGGGGGACTGCAAGGGGGGCTTTCGGCCCCCATCCCGCCGGTGGGCTGGGTGGATCTTGCTTTACATTGTAATACAATTGATTTCACACATAATTATTTAAAAAAAGTGTTAGTTGTCGGCCAACATCATACGAATGTGTACAATGTGTATGTGCACAATAATGGCATGTGTACAATGTGTATGTGCACAATAATGGCATGTGTACAATGTGTATGTGCACAATAATGGCATGTGTACAATGTGTATGTGCACAATAATGTCATGTGTCCAAAGTATATATGCACAATAATGTCATGTGTACAATGTGTATGTGCACAATA
Source organism: Cataglyphis hispanica (assembly GCF_021464435.1). NCBI lineage: Eukaryota > Metazoa > Arthropoda > Insecta > Hymenoptera > Formicidae > Cataglyphis > Cataglyphis hispanica. Next base: position 2,069,467 of record NC_065963.1, read on the forward strand.
TTGACATATGTACAAACGTACGGTTGTATTTTTAATTTTTATATGTGTAGTGATGTGTAAGTAATCGCTCTGTAGGCAATCGGGAATGTTGGCAATTGAAGCTGTTGGCAAAACGTTGTAGGCAAACGAAGCTGTAGGCAATCGGGAATGTAGACAAACGGGATCTCTCCAATTAAAGACGATAAAATAAAAATAACAAGCATAATGCAAACGACAAGTAATATATATCTATTCTTATTCTAAAAATTAAAAAATTTTAAATTTATAACAAAACAATGTTACAAAAAAAACAGGATAAAAAAATGTTCTAGAGTTTAATATATTTTTTATTATTCTACAGCTAATCCGATATATCTGCTTGTGAATGACATAAATAACATCCAAAAATTAGAAGGACGTATGTCATTAAAAGAATTATTGAAAGGTATACGTCTACCAAATAAAAGAAAAGTAGAAGAGGCAGAGTCATCACAAGAAGTAAATTAAACTACTTAAATACTAATGTTTTTTTGTACAATTTAGAAGTTATTATATATCATTAAAATTAAAAAAATTATAAATAATTTATTGAAAAATTAATTAAATTTATGTATGACTATTATTTTTTAAATAAAATATAAATTAATTAACAAAGACAAAAGAAACAAGTAACAATAAAAATAAATTTTTAATTTTTAATTTAAATATTTTTAGTTTTTTTAAATTTTTGAATATTTTAAATTTAAAAAAATTTTTTTTAATTTTTTTAAACTTAACTTTTTGACAATTTAATCAATTAAATTGACCGCATATTTTTTCAATCATCTAATATACATGTAATAAATGTACATGTTATGCGCAACGAGAATGCACAATTTTTATCATTTAATTACACACGATTTCGAATTTTGTTGATCGTTTTATTACTCATTAATAATAATTAACTTGATATGACTTAATATTACAATGATTCAATAAGAATCATATATTTATTTATTTTGCAATAAGTCTATAATTTAAATATATTTCTATTACAAAAACAAAATAAAAAAAGTTCTATTTAAAATTAAAAAGAAAAAAAATTATAATATATATATATATATATATATATATATATATATATATATATATATATATATATATATATATATATAATTTCATACTGTGTCATAAATATTTTTTATATTTTACATATTAAATTCAATTCTGAATATTAAATTCAATTATAATTATTATAAAACTTAAAGCTCTATTTTACTTTAAACATTATATATATATATATATATATATATATATATATATATATATCTTTAAAATGTAACTTATATTAATAAAAATTGTAATTATGTTCTATTTTAAATAATTGGTTTTCTTTATCATAATATTATATATATATATATATATATATATATATATATATATATATATTATATTATAAAATTAAATTTCTATTGTAGATATTAAACATTATACCATTGTTATATCATCGTTATGAATAATATTTAATTTATTTATTTATACATATATATATATATATATATATATATATATATATATATATATATATAGGGGAGATTCGATTTGTCTACATTCCCGATTGCCTACAAAGCGATTGCCTACAAGCATTATTGTACACATATAAAAATTAAAAATACAAACGTTTGTACACATGTCCTTATTGTGCACATACACATTGTACACATGACATTATTAGTTAATAATTAATAAAATTTATAATATAATATAATATAATTAATTAATTAATTAATAATTGATGATGATTTTAATTATTATGAATTTAATTATTAAGTTAATTTAATTTAATTATTAATATAAGTAATTATATATATAAATACTTATATTAGATATATATAATAATTATTGTACAATTATAATGGTATGAGATTGTAAAATATAATATAAAAAAAATAACATTTTTTTCTATATTACTTATAGAAATAGATACATTGCTAAAAACACATTTTTTAAATCTTTTTAGATTAGAGTTTTTGATGACATTGTTATGTGCAAAGCATGTAGAAAGAACAAATACAGACCAAGTCAGCTAATGGTATTTACTCATTCTCATTGAATTGACATTTTAGAGAAAAAGTGTTAAGTTAGTCGGTGTACCACAAGATGATTTACCGGATATCTTATTCTTACTATTTCCCTAATTGTATTGTGAAAAAAATTAAAGAAAAACAGAAATAAAACACATTTAGAAATTTACAACTATACAAAATAATATAATAGTAACAAAAATGATACTCTCATTTATTACAGATTTTGTTTACTCGTCAAGATGAAAACTCTGAACTTTAAAAACAAGTCTATTTAGATTATGTAAATGCATAAACTATACATTAATTAAGCGAAAAAAAATTTTTTATCTGAATGATAAAATGCATTATTTAATAGCTGAAAAATAAGCATATATATCATTTTTGAATGTATAATATACAATCTTGCAAAGTGTCTTGCAAAGATTGTGCCAACGCTCGTGAGCGGGTAGAGGACAGTAAACTGAACAGAAAAGTTCTTTACCATTTTGCAATTTTTGCAATAATTATTGAAATATTAATTAAAAAGTATTAATGAATGAACACGTGTTTCGCGCGGCTATCGCGCGGCTAGACCATGGGACGTACGCTTTAGGTGTGACAGCTGCGAGTTTCATAGTGTCACACGGCAACAAAAAGTTTGGTCGTGCGATAAGAGGGATACGCGTAAGAACAAACACTTTTCGTTGCCGTGCGACACGATGAATTTATGCAATAAAAATGGGAGTTTCCGTTTAAAAATTTTAAGTTGATCTTGACCTGACTTTGGCAATGCCACCTATGGTCAAATTAATACTGTCATTAAATGCGCCTTTTTAAGCCTTACAATTTTTGTCTGAAATATTTTTCTCTAAAATGCAACATTTACGAGATATTTGAGTGTATCCAGATTTTTGATTTTTGACTTTTGACCTGTATATACATATATCTTTCTTCTATAATCCTTTTGATAAATATTCGGATTAACTTACACCTCACGGATCGTTTTCAGTTTTATATGTGTATATTGTAGAGGGCACATTCCTAAGTTAACACAGATTTTGAATTTTGTGGCACTCTCTTCTGGTTTCAGAGATATGCGATTTTAAAGATTCACAGTTTTAATGTTTTTTCTTATAAAATAAGGAAAAATAAATTTTGTTAACGTTATATTTGTATAGAACAGAAGTGGAAAAAATGTTTATTTACATTTATATAGAGAGAGTTATAGACAAAGCCTCTTCTATTTCACCTAATCTTACAATGTGAAAAGAGATCCACTCCACAGTTGCTGTATGGGAAAGTGTATGCGTGGATGCAGTGTTCGTTCTTCTTCCACTCTCGCCTCCCCCTATAGAGATGTTTCACTTCCAAAAAATGTAACCTAACTCAAATCTATTTCTGATTTAAAACTAAAATTTGATTTGGATTAGGTTATATCTTCTAGAAAGGAGCTCTCCGTAAGGGGGAGGGAGGGGGAAGGGGCAGAACCTAATGTATCCACTTTGCAACTCAAAGTGAGGTCCACCTCACAATTGTTACGTGAGTGAAAAATTTGTAAAGTTTCATTATTATACTTATTTTGATATTTCTTCAGCGAAACTGAACAAGCGTATGATTTTAAAGTGTATTATTAATAAGACAAAGACAAAACTAAATGTAAACAAAAGAAATTCCTAGCAGAAATGTACTGACAATGACGCAAATGTAAACAAAAAAATATAAATACATAAGATATAACGAAAAAATGATACAAACAAATGCGAAAATTATTATAATATTAATATTAATGTATAATATATAATTTTTATAAATTAAAACAAATATTATATAATATATAATATTTAATATATAATATAATATATAATATATAATATAAAATATATAACATATAATATATAATATATAATATATAATATATAATATATAATATATAATATATAATATAATATATAATATATAATATATAATATTTATATATTATAATATTTGTAAATATAATTATTATATTATATTTATTTTTTAATAATAGTAAATATTTATGTTAATTTTGATTTTAATGTTTACTCTCTCCATTGTACAGCCTGCTACTCAGAAACAATTAATCGTAACAATTTTTTGTTTTTATTTTTATTTTTAGCATTTGAAACAATAATTGATTTGTAGAAACCGTTTTTATTGTGCCATCAAAGATATCAAAATTTTTGCATGTTTGATCATACAATTTGTTTAAATCTTTTGCGTCTAAATGTTAATTTATAAATAAAAAAATAATTTGACATGACGTACATAATTAAATATGTTTTAAATATGAATTTAATCCTTAGAATCAGGTTTGCAAAATAAAAAAAAATTTTATTGCAGAAATATAAAAGTAGCATCGTAAATGGTCAACCGCTGTTTGTGTATCACAAGCATACTTACAAGGTCGCGGAATCATCGGGACGGCCCAGATAAATTCATTGTTCTTTTTACCGTCGCCGGCAAGTAGCGATATCATGAATCTCGATTTGAATTCAAAATTATTCCCATGTAAATGAATGAACGTGCATTATCAGTGAATACCGCATAATCCGCCGCAAAATCTCGATAAAATTTTCAGAAAATATGTTAAAATATTAAAATATGTGAACAAACAAGACAAAGTCCTCTTCGCAACGCAACTGAGAGGAATGAACTCACTCGGTCCCATCGCTGAACTGCATAAAAAAGAGAAGAGAAATTGAGAGAGACCCTGAGAACTGGCTATCCTCGAGTATTCGCCCACCGGATCTATACTGGACAAAGGCAAAAATCGCAAGAAAGTCTGAAGAATGACCGCGCCGTGTAACAGGGATCAGGGATAAAACCACCGTCTTGTTGTTTCAGCATTCAGTTCGTTCTAACAGTTCTCACGATATGGAACGGTAGGACAAAAATCTCCTCCAAAAACATTTAACTCTTTCGATAGTGTTCGCTTTTGCACGATATTCGTTAAAAAAAAAAAAAAATTTTGGTTCGTTGGGTTTTCTTTGCGTGATTTAGTGAAAAACTTTTTTGATTTTTCTCACGTACGCCCAATTTAGTAAGTACGCATATTGCATATCAAAACATATAAATATACTGAAATCAACAAATATATATAACATTGAATAGTACTGTTTGACAATTAGAGAAAATAAATGGCCAAATTGCAATTTTTTTAGACGCTGATACGATATATATGATTTTGTAGTTGTTGCTATGTTCTTTTCTGTTTAGTTTTTTTTCTTTTTTTTTCATTTTTTTCCATAACACAATGATATTTTGCTTGTGTTTTCTCTTATTTTTTTATAATAAGTTTATAATAAGTTAAATATATAATTGACACTTTGTGACTGAAATTCTTTAAATTGTAACGAGATATGCATATCAGTTGCTGATTATGAAAATGAATATTTTTGTCAATTATAAAAGCTAAAGATCCGTTAAGAAAAAAAGAGAAGGAGAAATAATAATTGCGTAGAATATTAATAAAGTAGCACTATAATAAAGAATCCATGTTAGATATATGTCTACGCTAAACGTTTGTTAGCGAGCTGCAAAGTTTTTTTAATAGTTAGAAATACAAAAGTCACAAACATCATATAAAATAGAAAGAATAAGGGAAGAATAAAAAAAGGAATTAATAAAAATTCTTAAACTAAAATTATAAGTAATAATAAGATCTCAAAGAACGCAAATTATAATTTTCTTATCGATCTTTTCTTTCCTTTCTCTGACAAATATTTCGCTAATATATTTTTCAGATCTCTCAAAAAAATGACCACAAAATTTCCATCGATACCCAAATGGTTTTCCAACAAAAGTATCCTTGTCACTGGAGGTACAGGATTCATGGGGAAGGTTCTAATTTCTAAACTACTACTTAGCTGTCCTGACATTGGCAATATATTTTTATTAATCAGAAGAAAGAAAGGCGTTGATTCGCAAGCAAGATTGCATCTCATCTTGCAGGTATCGCAACAACCTTCACTTTATTCGTTCATTAAAGAGAAAAAAAATAAAATGAATAGACAAAAATAGTTATTTTGAAATAAAAATAAAGATTGCGGTATTTTATTTTAAAAAATGCTGTATTTTTATTAAAAAAAAAAATTATTATTATTATCGTGTATGAAATTAATAATTGCGATTTAATTCAATTGCGATTTACCGCGCATTAATTGGAATAAATTTAAAATACAATGTAGACTGATTATAACCGAGCAAACATAAATTTAAAAATTTGATATATAAATGCAAAGAATATCAACATGTGCAGCTCCCTCATATTATTTAAGTTTATTAGCTTAAATGTTTAATGCCGTAAGTTGGCATAACATTTGTTCATTTTTTGCTACTTATGCACAATTGGCATAAGTAATTGGCACAATTTATTATCTTATAAATCATCTGATTATCCAATGAATTTGTTTTTTAATGATAGTATCATAGCAATATTTAAATCAAATTTTTATAAAACAAAAATTTCTCTCTCTCTCTTTCATATCAGCGATATTCGAATAAATTTAATATTAAAGATTTAAAAAAGTAATAATAATTAACATACAGAAATGCATAAGTTATTTAAATATTTAAATATAGATGTTTATATATTACAAAATTTTCTTCGATATTCTATTGCTTTCTTAGAATTAATAGGAGTTAATTTGAAAGATAATATTTTAAACAAATATCTCAGTTGAAAAATTATTATAAAGCTTATGTACACATTTTGTTATCCTCATTGTATTTTGGTATTGAATCTTCAACAAAAGATATGTTAAAATTAAAAAATCTATCCGAATTTAATCTCGCACGACGCAAGAATTATCATTATTATGTATTTCTATCTTCAAAACACGCTTAATTATAATCCAAAAAGATAATACTGTAACTGAGAAAAGATGAAATTTTGATTTTCGAAATTTGTAACCTGGGAGTTTTTGAGAATAGACGCAATAATTTGCATTAATACACGATGCGAAGTTCTTTATCTAATATCCGATATTATTTATTTATGTCTTATCGATGTAAGCAAATGTAAAGATGACATCAAATTATCGATGTAAGCGAGAATATCTTGATATTAATGTACATACAGTTGAAGATGTACGCATTTATCTACATATGCATCAAAGTGGTTAATAGAACAAGCCGCATTACGATCTCTTGGCGAATGCGCTTGTTAAAATAACTTCGATCTACGATGAAGCAACACGCGACACGCAATAGACCTTTCCTGGGCATTATTATAGTGATTATCCTCGAGCTCGAAAGCAACGATTTATTATAATCCTAATTTTTCTCCTCACACATTATTTTTATTCACACATATGTCGTAGCTTTCATAACTTCATTCGCTGAAGGTGTCGAAAATTGCGACATCAGACGCGGCGACATAGAACGCAATTGCTTTTCTAAATTTTAATAGACTCGCGCTACGAAGAATAACAAGACACTAATATTACCAGATGCACATATGTGTGGCAATCAAAGAATCGTATCGTACGACAGTGTACAATCGATTTTTCAATCTTTTTCTTTCTTTATTATCTTTATCTTTTATTGATTATATTTTTTATTTTGTTGTGTATACACAGTCGATCTATAATTTATTATAATAACGCATAATTAATCGTAAGCCATCAAATTTATGGTAAATATTCTTAGATTTTGATAAATGTAAAATTGATCGAATAAAACCCATACGGAAATCGATGAAAGTTGATAATTGTTGCTTAACATTATTTCATTATATCTCGTAGATGAATTGAATCATTACAACTTGCCTTGACATCAATCACGCCATAAGAAATTTTTGAATTACTTCATTATCTTCTCAAGTCTTTCGAGAAACTTTCAAAACTTTCGATGTCTAAAGATGTTTGCTAAGCAATCTTATCCTTGCATCATGCGGGTACATATAAAATCGAGAAATATTTCTTAGACGCTGCATTATAATGCGTTTCCAAGAAATTGTTTATTAAAAATCAATATGTTTGCAATGCGTCATCGCGATAGAATTTTATCATCAGATTATTATTTCATGAATAAAAGAGACAAAATAGAACTATGCTAAATTGTTGTTATTGTTATTATGATCTTGAAAGAGAACAAAAAGGATTATCAAAATAACTTATTTTTTGCACTTATAAATCTGTTTATCATGCGCTCACGCATGATTAACAGTCAAGATTAATTGTAATCTGGAGTAGTGTCAACTTTATATGTATGTATGTCACACACACATACGTATATAAGCACGTTCACATATACTGAGGTAGCAAAAATATTCTCTTTTATCTCATTTTGATGTAATTTGATGTCAAAAATGACGTCAAAATGACTACTTTTTTATCTTGAACAAAATGAATCGGTTTTTTGTAATCGATTGATTTATGCGAAAAATATTGAAAGAGATTTTTTTGAAGAATGTATGACTATGATAAATTCAACGGTGCTGTTTCATTCTCTTAATTTATTAAATACTAAAAAATTTTCTATAGCAATAACCAATAATACTATATATTTTAAGTTTTTTGCTTCCTCATAGAGAAAGCTTTGTTTTTATCAAAAATTTTTTTTTTTTAATTTTGAAATGCCAATGTGATTAGAATGTTCTAAAACGTCAAAAAGACATATTTTAAAATGTCGAATATATGTGTATATATGTATGTATGTGCACAAAAAGGATGTGGTTGTTCTAACTACTAGTAAATTTTAAGATAATGGGCTAAATTCTTTTATATAAATAAAGTATCATTAAAGGTTGATTGGTATTATACTTGGATCGATAAAGAAATTTATTTTTTATAAAATTATAAATTTAAAAAAAATGTTCTAACTTGCGCAAATTTTGAGATATCAGTCTAAATTTTTTGATGTGAATAGAATATTATTAAAGGATGATTGGTATTAAATTCGATGAGAATTGGTAAAAGGGTTTATTTTTTATAAAATTTTTTAATTTTTAATAAATGTTTGTGCTGTAACTTCCATAAATTTTGAGATCGGACTAAATATTTTTACATGAATAGACTGTTATTAAAGAATGGTTAATATTGAATTTAATGAGAATTGATGAAAGAGTTCATTTTTTACGAAATTTTTCAATAAATGTCTGTGCACGCTGTAACTTCTGTAAATTTTTGAAATAATAAATTAAATTATTTTACATGAATAGAATATCATTAAATTATTGAATATCGTAATCGCAACATTTTGAGCTGTGAAGCTAAGGGAAAATTTCAAGGTGAAGATTTGAAACAGTTCAATTATAGATATTGGGTCAACGACAAGATTCCTTCTCTCTCTAGTCCGAAACATAAAAGAGAATAAATTCTTTTTTGAAAAACGACGGACTTATTCGTCGCATCTTGTTGGAAAGCTGTCATCTTAGAGCCTCGGAACGGTTATCATTCGACATATTTGTAATTACGATTACTAATATTATAAAGGGAAACAAATAAAATTATGAGAAAGCAATGTGCAACTTTTTAATTTGGACAATTTTTTACTTGTTTATTTTTTTTCAACTATTTTTTATTTACATTTTCTTCTGAATTTGAAATAAATCTTTTTTTCGAGAAATTGATTTTGGCACAAATTTTATATAGATAAATAATAAAAAAATAAAAATTTATGATTTGAAAAAAGAACAATATATTTTATTATATAATCAAAATGAATTTGAAAATTTTGAAAACTCCATACAGTAATAATGCCTCTGTTTAAAATTGTTGTAAATATCCGTAATATTATTATAAAACATTGAAATATTTTGTTTATAGCATAAATTTTACTTGTAGTATAAATTTAATTTTTTCAATATTTATTTTATTTAATTTTTTCAAAAAGTTATGTTAAAAAATTATTTATTTTAAATGTTTATTTAAATAAATGCCAAAGAAAAAAACACAACTCGGGAAAACGCGATAATCTTGTAAGACATTCATTAAAGCCTTTCCTGTCAATCCAATGATCAGGAAATCACAAATTCAAAAATTGCAGGCGCTGCATAATGTGGAAGATCCCGTTAATGAAATACAAGCTAATTTTTTTCATATAGCAAGTCATGTCTATAAATGATTTTTAATAATTTCTCTGTAATTATTCTATCGACGTAATTCTCTAGCCGTAAGTATAATTCCCTATTAAAATTACATTCGGTAGAAATCGCTTAATTGATCTCAGTGCAACTTTAATGATTTAATGGCACAATAAGAGTTCTAGCGGATTGCTTCCAAATCCTTAAAAGATGTGCGCTTCGCTTTCATTGATTTCTGTATGTACTTGTAAAAAAATTTTTACTTTTTTGATATATTTTAAATTTAGGAAATATGAGGAAGTTGTGATTTCCTTCGTCATTTTTTAAAAAATATCAATTCGATAGAGAGAAGTATTTTTTTCAGACACACATGTTTATAAATTTTTTTTCTTATTTTGATCTCTGTAACACCTAATAGTAAAGTTCTTGTTAACATTTTGGATAACAACTATAAGAAATCACGAATTAAGCTTTTAAAACTTTAATATTTAAGGTTAGTATTTAAAAAAAAAGTTAAAAAATGGCTATTTTTTTACACTAAAGTACATAATATATTGTGTACAATTAAAATTACGTTTTCTATAATATCATATGAAAAATATGCTCTGATAAGAAGATAAAAAAATTAAAAAAATTTAGAATATAGTTCGTAGAATTTTAGAAGCGTTTTAGAAATGGAAAAAAGGCTCGAAGACTCATGGAACTTATATTTACAGCAAGAGCCATTTAGGATCCTCAGAGAACAGTATCCAGAACGGCTAAAGAAATTGATAGTGATAGCAGGTGAATTGACCGTGGAGGGACTCTCTCTATCTGTCGCGGACAAGGAATGTCTCACCAGTCGAGTTTCCGTTGTCTTTCACATGGCTGCTAATGTGAAATTTGACTTGTCGTTGAAAAATGCAGTCAAGACCAACACTATGGGTACTGTAAACATCGTGACGCTAGCAAAACAGGTAAATACTCATTATAAATTACTTGGCAGAGTATGATCAATTTGATGTCAGAATGAACGTATATGAATGATTTTTTCAATATCGCCAACTGTTTATATCAGAATGCAAATATCTAAGCAGACTACGCGTTCGAATCAGAAGATGATCAAGAGAAATGAAGTTTTGATGGCACAGATAGCCTTTTCTATCTATTCCTATGTATCTATTCCTGCTTCCATCCTTGAAATCATTACGTTTCCTTTCTAAGGTCGGCGCCAGTTAAGACAGGGTATGCAGTCTGTACTTATTGTTAGTATCTATATGTGCATCTATATGTGAAAGTGTAAACCGGTAATTACATCATATTGAATTTTTATAGTTACTTAGTGCAAAAGAATTGTGTTTATAGCATTGATTAAGCAAGTAAGACTAAGATTTTAATTGATGCTTGAAATAAGAGATTTTACTCGATGGCGTACTTAAATGAAAATTATAGCGAAATATAGTGTTACGTATAATCATTGCAATTTCGTTTCTTAAAATGTTATTTTTATTTGATTTTGATTTTTATTTAACGGAAAAACATGTCTTTATTACTTGTGGATTAAAAAAGATTTTTATTTTTTCAAGTATATTTTAAGACAATCTAATTTTTTTGTGAAAAAGATACTACATATCCCTATGACTTATAAACTTTGTATATAATTGATTTTGAAAAGATATATATATTTTTTATTATATCATGTAAAAGCGATATTCCATAGTTGAAAAATTTCTCACATTTTTATTCATATCTTTCAATAACTATAAAAAAAATTTCGGATATTGATTTATCCATAAGGATATCATTCAGACAAAAATCGATATTTTATATTTATGATAAAATTTTGACCCAATTATTTTATTTATATTTAAAAAATTATGTATTCATTTTTTTTCTTTTTTTTTGAAAAACATGGTTTCGAAAAAGATGCGTTTAAAATTTCATATTAAAATTATATTATATTATAAGATAAATAAATGAGAGAGAGATTGAATTTATAGCCCTTGCTGTTAATTCGTTATCTTATAACTATAAAGAATACTTCTCTGTTCTTCCTTTTTTCAAAAATTGATAAAAGCAAGTGCAAAGTTATATGACGAAACTACTTATCTTTTTCACATTTCTTTTTCAATATTAATATAACCAAATAATTTTTTTTACTTTCTTTTTTATACATTTGGTTGCATTTTGACCGATGCTTTGTCCTGGATAAGCTTTATCCGAATGTTAATTACGATTTAAATATTAAAGTTATTTATTTTTATAACGATTTTAAATATTTGTTTATTTTTCATAAAACTAAAATTTCTTTAAACAATTAAATCATATTTTATTTATTTCTGAACAGATTAAAGAAAGCATGATAACAAGTGGACTTTATAAATTTGTTTGTTGCCATAAAAATTTGTATTTTGTCTTGTTTTTTAGTTGAATTTTTCCGATCACGTTCTCGAATGTTATTTCCATATTGAAATGATATTTACTTTACATAGAACTAAATAGATAAGGTACAAGATCATACCAAATGCTACTTTGTTATTCATAAATATTTAAACACTTAGGTATGTATAAAGTTATAAATATTTATAAAAATTTAATCTGAATATCTATTCCTTGAAGAAAAATACATACAATTCATGCGGATATATCTATATTTCTACAAAGTAGAATTATAATTTTATAAATCTTTTGGATATCTTCATTAAAATTATATATTTTGGGGACACGTAAAATCTTAAGGGGATCCTTAAGCGACTGGCGAACTCCGATGGGTTTAGCGCCCTCATCTAAACGTAACTAAATTTGCCGATAATTGGTATTTGTACCGGCATTGTAACCGGCATTTGTAGTTCCGTTATTATTGATAGTATTAAATTAATTCAAACATGCATAATAGAAGACGCAATTTTTGCATTGTGTTCCATATATTCAAATGAGAATATTACAATATATTTTTACTGCTTTATTTATCGTCTGGCATATGTATGCAAACATATCTAAGAGTGTGACTGTGTGATAGTAAAATATATATGCGTGTCTTTATTGCATTGAACACAATTTGAATATTGCTTACATAATAACGTGTACTCTTCTATATATTTTTTAAGAGAAACGCCATTTGGACATTTGTGTCCATATTTTTATATATATGTATACATATATAATATATTATAAACATACATACATATATATAATATTTTATATATGTATAAATATATATATATATATATATATATATATATATATATATAAAATTGATATATATGTAAATGTTTATGTATTTGTAGTATAAATTTGCAAACATTTACAATACATTATATATTTATCTCAATCGCGACAAAATAATGAATTTACAATATTTTGAATATTGAATATTCGAATATCTTGAATATTGTAAATAAAGAGTAGGTCCCTCCATATTCTTGTGAGACACAACTATATATTCTTTTTGTCTCTGCAATAAAGATAATCTTCGCATTGAGATTTTTTTTTTAATATCTTTTTGCATATCATGATAGCTTTATAAATACGATAATAAATATTTATCATCGTTAATATATCGATATAATCAATATGATCGAGAGCTTAGTATTATAAATTTTTTTACCACATAAATGTGAATGTTTATATATTAGTAGGACATAAGTACACATATTTTGAGATTTTTCCAAAATATTTTCTCCCGCTCACGAATTGATCGCCTCTGGCATTTATTTTTTAACACACATGCAAATTGCATCTTGTGTGAAATAACCAGCTTACAAATTGATCGCCTCTGGTATTTATTTTACACACATGCAAATTGCATCTTGTGCGAAATAATCAGCTCACGAATTGATCGCCTCTGACATTTATTTTTTAACCAAAGCGCACATGCAAAACGCATTTGATATGAAAAAGCAACCAGCTCACAAATTGATCGCCTCTGGAATTTATTTTACACACATGCAAATTGCATCTTGTGTGAAATAACCAGCTCACAAATTGATCACCTCTGGCATTTATTTTACACACATGCAAATTGCATCTTGTGTGAAATAACCAGCTCACAAATTGATCGCCTCTGGCATTTATTTTATACACATGCAAATTGCATCTTGTGTGAAATAACCAGCTCACGAATTGATCGCCTCTGGCATTTATTTTACACACATGCAAATTGCATCTTGTGTGAAATAACCAGCTCACGAATTGATCGCCTCTGACATTTATTTTACACACATGCAAATTGCATCTTGTGTGAAATAACCAGCTCACGAATTGATCGCCTCGGGCATTTATTGTTTACCCAAAGCGCACAAGCAAAACGCATTTGATATGAAAAAACAACCAGCTCACGAATTGATCACCTTTGGCATTTATTTTTTAACCAAAGCGCACATGCAAAACGCATTTGATATGAAAAAACAACCAGCTCACGAATCGCCTCTGGCTAACTAACTACTGTACCAGTAACTAGTATTTTAAAATACTAATATAATAAAAGAGGCAAGCTTTTCTCGTTATATTGCGTCTCATTGCGTCCCCACACATCATATATTAAAAATAGTACACAAAAAAAAATTCAACGTGTAATAACGTGCTATAACAATACGCGATAATCTCTTGTTACGCGTATGAACAAGACACTCGCGACAAACTGAGATTGTTGTGAGCCTGCCGCGCATTGATACGATCGCATATGTTGTTTGCATGTATGTGTGTGCGTATAGCTGACTTACTGCCTGATACATATATACTTACATACTGATTGCTATAGATATCGCGTAATGATGAAAATGAAAATTAATCTTTATAAATGTTTATAAATTAAAAATCTTTATAAATTAATATTCTATGACCGAAACATTTATAATATAAAAACTTATTTTTATATTATTAAATTAATTTCATAAAAACAAAAATATTATTTCTATTTTACGAAAAAATTATATAAAATTAATTAATTATATGTATATTATGGATTATTCTGTATAATTAATAATAATTGTATTATCTTTGTATATTACACATATGTTATATACAAAATGTCTCCAAATTCAAATTTTGCAATGGAATAATTCTGGAAATATTAAATAATAAAAATTTTTATCAATTTTTTATCAAATTTCTAAAATTTAATAGCTTTTACTTTATAACTTACGATTTATATGATCGCCTGTGATTCGTGCATCTAATAATTGATAATCGAGCATTTAATGTTTCACTTATTCTATATGATAATTAACTGATAAACTATCAAGCTTTAATATCAATCTTATTACTAATAAAATACTAATAAGATATAAATATATATAAAATAATATATATATATATATATATATATATATATATATATATATATATATATACTTTTATTTTTATATAAACTTCCCAACTTATTATTATCAACTTTTAATATCAACATGCCGAAATTATTTTGTTACCTATAATATGCTGATAATGTGTGTGTATTATATATATATATATATATATATATATATATATATATTTGTGAATTTATATATAAAGATGGAAACATACGTATTTATACATATGTATTTATTATCAGATAATAACTATAAGATCAATTCGGAATTAAATTGGTTAATTAATTATTATATTTATATTTTACATGTTGATATTAAACAATAACAAGTTGATAATAAAAAGTTGAGAACTTTATATAAAAATAAAAGTATATATATATTTTCATTTTTATAGCTTATTAGTATTTTATTAGTAACAAGATTGATATTAAAGTTTGATATTTAAGCAAATACAGTTTTACATGGCAAAAAACATCGATTTTTTTTAATTAAGTAAAGCTTTTCTTAAATGATTAAAAAAAAGTATTAGAGCGAAGAAAGTATTAAATCGACATATTACTTTCTGATGTTTGTAGTTCTACAATTTCAAATAGAAATTTCTACTTATAGATATTTATTAAATATCAGATTATATCAGACTATTTTATAATATTTCAAGCAAATGATCTGTTTGTAATATAAACAAAAATTAAGGTCTGAAAAACCGATATCTAAATTATAGTCATTGAAAAAAACTGCAGAAAATTATTTTAAATAATTTTCCTATAATTATACTTTAAGAGAAATAAGAATAGTAAAAGTAGTTAAACGTAATAAAGAAAAATAAAATTAACTAGATAAAGATTGATATATGCAAAATTGATTATTAATAATAAAATTATATCTTATTATTGTTTCTTGAGATAGACATTTTTAAGAAAATATTGTTTTTATCTATTAAAATTGAAATTTTTAACACGGAATATTTTTATGCAAGGTGCATCTCTAAACTGCAAAGACATACTTCATCAGTCAATAATATTTATTCATATTCCTTAAATACTTCAAAATAAATTGGTACATTACGTTGATGTACATAAACTACAGAGTATAATTACATAACATAAACTGTATATATATATATATATATATATATATATATATATATACAGTTTATATATGTTTCATACTATAGAGAACTGTTATGTACATGTACATAAACTATAAAGTATTAAAACACACATCTTTAATTAATTTTTCTATAATTGTACTTTGAGAAAAATAATAAAATTAAAAGAAAATAAAAATTGACTAAATAAAGATTTAGAAACTGAAACAAGTATACAGAGTCATGTAATATTATATGTATATCTTTCAGATGTCTCTACTCGAATCGTTTATATACATTTCGACGTCTTTTTGTCAATGTGGCGAATCAATATTAGAAGAACATGCTTATCAAACTAACGTATCAGCAGAAGTTGTTATTCACATGATTGATACGATGACGGATCAAACGCTAGAAGCAATCAAACCACAACTTTTGGGTGATCAACCTAATACGTATGCTTACAGTAAGGCACTTAGCGAAGATTTTGTGTCGAGATGTGGACTGCCCGTAGGAGTTATTCGTCCGTCGATAGGTAATTAATTCATGCTAAACATATATTTCTGATTCCTATGTTTATTATAAGAATAATCATGAAATAAAATATTTCTTATTTCCAAGAAAATTAACTTAAATAAAATTAATTAACAAAGAACTATTATTAAATAAATCAGGAAAAATAGTTTTTAATTTCTCTAAAAAAGGCATGTTATTGATGCCTTTTTTCCGCGATGCTAATTAATTCTTTCGCTGTGCTTCATAAGTAACTGTCATCGTGAAGATCGCATATTTTGACAGTTTATACAGCTTGACAATTCAATATCTTAGAAGTTAATAGTCCAGTCATTATAGGTTTTTTATGCAAAAGAAATCGATATAAACTTTTTTTTAATTGCTTTATTTCGTTGTTTTAAATAACATATTAAAAATAGAGAACGATATCGGCAGGGCTAAAAAAGTTATTCAAGGGTCAAAAATCAGTTTTTTGCGAAAATTTCGTTTTCTATGGCTCGGAGATCAATTAAGGTTATTATAAAAAAGAAAGTTTATGAAATTCTGTGCAAAAATGATTAAATTCATTTTTCATATACGATGAACCGTTTCCAAGTCAAGTGTAAAAAAATTACGTTTCATCATCTTCTTCATGAATGTCATATATTTCTATTTTATCGATAGATTCTTCGAGTTCTACATCTTCGTTATCTTTATTATCTTCATTCATGTTTATTAATAATAAAAGATCAATGGAATTAATCTCATCATACTCAGTGGAATAATTATCGGATGTATTAGCAGCAGAAGCTTTAGGCATGGTATTAAGACATGATTATCCATAATAGTTGCCGCATATGGAGCAAGATAATCCGATTTTCCCGCAGTTTGCACCGCATTCTTTTGTACAATTGCAACAAATAGTATTAAAAATATTGTTTGCAAATGGTAACAACGGGCTCCAAAAAATTGTTATTAAAGATCCAGTCCCACTGTTGTGGATCTATATCTTTTCTCAGCCATGTTTGGATTTGGTAATATACACGGTACAGGTATTGTTGAGCTGCTGCAGTTGTAGGTGGAAGCGATTGTAATTTTACAGCAGTATTAAATGTAGTCGAAGCAAAACTTAAGTACCGATAGTTATCAAGAGATGTTTCCGACTTAGAAGCTCCATATATCGCCAAAATTATCCATACTCCATTCTCAAATATAAGTTGTTGAGAGCAATTTTCTTGTTGAAAAACTTCTGCAGCTTGATATAAATCAGGACGATTTTCAAAGATTTTCATTGTATTAAGTTTTTCTTTATAAAATAGAGCAGAAGTGGTATCACATCCAGTTATTGCATGTAGCAATAAAATATATTGCTTACAATGAGGATATTTGTAAATGCTTAAAGAATTATAAAATTACGTCTTGACCTTTCTCTTGCCTGGTTTCATGAAAAATAATTGTTGCTGTGAATGATTACGCCTTAGAGAAGAACCAAAAGATCAATGTCTTCGCCTACTACGACAGTGGTGTTAGCGATTGATTCTTCCATTGCTGTTTCAATAATTAACATATCTGCATCGTCATTGTTTTATTGCGATGTTGATGTTTTTGAATGTGTCCATGAGTATTGAAATCAATTTTTTTTATTAGAACGGTTTGATAAGAACTTTTCTTGAGAAATTGACACTTCTATATGTTCGTCGAAAAAAACTTCGAAAGATCCAGAAATTGCGGCGGTTCTTCGTAACTGTTCCATTATCTTGACGTTCTTATTATTGTCGATATATCCATCAAACACAACAATCACGTTAGCTCCGTTGTTGTATATAAGTAACATATCTGTTAATAATACAGAGAAATCATATGTATCATGTTGCTGCCATATAACTCGGTGAAGGAGAAATCCACTATCAATGACATATGTAAAGTTGTCAGGAACTATCTCAACATTCACAGGTTGAAGGCATTGATACAGTACAGATTTTTTTGTTTTATGCATACCGGAATTGTCAAAGAGTGAGGTAGAATATGAACTCAATTCATAATGCAAATAGTCACTAAAATAATTCATCGAATTTTTTATTTACACTGATTCTCTGGAAGAGTAATAATGGATCTATAGCAACTTTGCAATCATGAACTTTCAAAATTAGATCTAATAATTCAAAAAATATTTAAGAATTGTCTAATTTAAGCGGCCAACTTAAACATTTTATACTAATTTTATAAGAGAAAACTATAGTTTTTATTTCAGTTCATAATTAGTTTGATATGCAATACTTAAGAAACTTAAAAATTATGTCACATTTGTTGCACTATACTTTTTTTTTTATTAAACATTCTGACCATTATTTTTTATTAAACATTCAGTAATATACAGCGAGGCGCACGCACTTTTGCATAAGCGTATAATCATAAACATAAAGAAATTGATTAGACCACGAACATATGTGTAAGGAAATAAACCAATCAATTTCCTTATGCTTAACGTAAGTATAATTTTACAAAAAATTTCACTTTCATTCGCGCTTTCTGCTCGTGCATATTATGTATAACATCAACGTTTGTATCGTAATAAGTTAAATAGCAGTGGAATGCTATTAGCAGCTATGTGCTCTTTTCCTGGGAAATATCCAAGATAACATTAATGACTCTAAAAAAACAATTATGAAATTTTACCATTTCAGCTTTGATATAACTCGATATCCATTCAAAAAACATTCCAATACCACATGCTTTTAACTTATGTAACAATAATGATCAAAGGTTTTTCAAAAATTTGTATAAACAGTTTGTGAATACTTTAAGCAGAAAACAAAAAGAAAAGAAAGCAGTCTAGTAGTGTGAAAGAACATGTTTCTAAGCTTTCTATGGGCGGAGACTAAAACGATGGAGGTTTCATCCGATCTGTGGTTGTTCTCTCGCTGGACGGAATATAGAGTATCATCATCATCATTTTGGCTTTGGTGGGCCATAGTCTTCTCCTTCTAGAACATTCCTCTAGTCATCCCTATCTCCACTTCTATCGCATGCAAGCTTTCACATTGTTTAAAAATCTCGATCTCGGTCTCCTTCAGGAGACAGGTTGTCATCTTGATGTTGTCTAATTATTTTCTCTAATAAAATTTTTCTAGCTGGGTCTTAGTCAGACATCTTCATCATATGTTCTATCCATTTAGAGATGCCTTACCATAACTTGCTTCATCACATCTGGGCCCTGGAAAAGACTGTACAACTCACAATCATATATTTGCCTCCATATCCCATTCTCATTTATGATCCCAAAGATTTTTCTTAAAACTTTGCGCTCAAAACATCCCAAAGTTGCTTCATCTCATTTTGTGAATGTCCACGTTTCTGATGCATATAACTATCACAGCACTAGTCGTATAAAGATTATATAATTTAAGGCCGTATAAGATATTATATAATTTGCATTTCGGTGCCCTAGAGATGTTGTCTGACTTTAGTTGTGACATTAATGCAAAGTAACACCGATTTGCAGAGAGAACTCTCTGCTTTATTTCCATTGTAGTGTTGTCAGGGAAATATGTAAACTCGTCAACACATTCTATTTTGTCATTATCATTTGTATATTTTGGCATCTATTATATCTGACCTATCTCGAAGTGGCATATATTTAGTTTTATCAATATTTATTACCAATTCCATTTTTATCGCTGCATTTTTGAGACTATAACTGCATCCTTAGCTCCTTTTTCTGCTTTGCTGATTAGGTCTACGTCAGCATAGGCAAGAATTTGGTATAAACTGTTCTTGTTGTGGGAAGATGAGTCTGCTTTTTTATTTTTTCAAGGGCAATATATAAAACTATAAGAGCATAAGAGTGCGTTCCCTTGACGAGATCCATTATTAGCTTCAAATATTTCTGAAAAATCATTTCCTACTTATATTCTACATTTTCTCCATAGATAATGCGCTAAAGTTACCAAATAATTTAGTATTTGGATTTTTTTCATGGCTTCGTACAGTTTCGTTCCACATATAGAATCATACGTAGCTTTAAAATCCACAAAAATGTGATGTATCCTAATGTTTCTTTAATAATTGAAATTTGGTTTATTGTTGATTTCCCTTGGCTGAATTCAGTTTGGTAGTTTCCTACTATTTTTTTGGCAAATGGGTGTGTATAGTAGTCTTAGGCGTGTGTATAGTATTATCTTGTACCATATTTAAAAGTGTGATTCTACAGTAATTAGAGCCAATATTTTTATGTATCGTATATATAATTCCCAAATTCCACTCCTCAGGAAAAATTTTTTGATCCCAGATTTTCTGTAATAGTTTATGTATGGACTCTACCACCTCTTCATCTTTGTATTTAAAGAGTTCTGCTGGAATACTCACTTCCTGAGCTTTTTATTGTTGGGCAGGGTCTTTATGGCTTCTTTAATTTCCTCTTTTGTTGGAGAAGTTTGACTTCTTTATCTATGATGTCGTTACAATCTTCCTATATTCTCTCCCTCCTGACTTTTATCTACATTTAATAACAAGCTGAAATGTTCTATTTATCTCTTTAATACTTTATCCTTCGAATTCAACAATTCCCCTTGTATTTTTACATCGTGTTGTTGGTGATTTAAAGATAATATTCTGATAATATTCACTTTTTTGTAAAATTTTCTTGTAATATTCAAAATTAATAAAAAGAATTAGGCGAGGGATTCAGGTGCAAAATATGTTTATTTGATCTTAAAAAATTCGCGAACGTTTCAGTCCTTTCTTTAGATCATTTTCAGCGCAGACAAATAAATAAACAAATAATAAACCGACACAATCTATATAAAACGTTAGAATAAAATAATACACATGGAAACGCTTTAAAAAATGTAAATAATAAACGGTAATAAAACTTAGGCATGTCAATTATATTAAAAGAATAAATTAAATAAAACGGAAATCAAATGATAAAGCTATGGTATACATAGCTGGATGTATAATCCATATGTATACGTCCAATAGGCTGTGTCTCTCCATTGTTCCAAAATAGCAGAAGTATGGATGTAATCCATCCGTCAATTATGACGATACTTTACTGTATGCCGTGTACGAGAAACATGCGTATCTGAACAATAAAGAATTTATGGAGACACAAGTCTAACAGAGACATTTTAAAGTAATTACTTACAAAGTGATAGATTAATCCAGGCCATTGTAGGAAGTCACATTGTTACAATTAGTCAAAGTTTAAAATTAATAAATAATAAAAACGAAAAATAAATCAAAAAATAAATTGCAGAAAATTATAAATAAAATAATAAAATTGTATAATTATATAACACATGCGCAGTAGACAATAGGTACGATCAGTACTAACATATGTTTAAAAACGATAACAAGAGTGAGCGAATATAAATAGATATAACGTCTGTAATAAGGCTTTGAGTGTACAA
Source organism: Cataglyphis hispanica (assembly GCF_021464435.1). Classification (NCBI taxonomy): domain Eukaryota; kingdom Metazoa; phylum Arthropoda; class Insecta; order Hymenoptera; family Formicidae; genus Cataglyphis; species Cataglyphis hispanica. The sequence continues at coordinate 2,091,816 of NC_065963.1, forward strand.
ACAAAGAATTTAAAGTCAAACTTTCGGAAGCCTGTTTATTGTATTGATATACGCCTCATGTAAGCACTCGGTATCAATTTGTAAATTTAAACTATTATTTTGTCTTTTAATAAAAAGTATTTCAGACGTTTATTATAATATGGTTCAATATCTAATATTTTAACATCGTTCTATTTAAATTTATGATTGAGATGCAACCTATGATCCATAATGACAGAGTGAGACAATGTGTTTCGTCTTATGTGATTACGGTGTTCTTTAATTCTAGTTTGTAACTGCTCGTTTGGTCGATGTACGACGCATCACAATCATTGCATTCTATTTTATAGACGATATTGCTATAAAATGGTTTCTGATCTTTATGTACTTTAATAAAACGATGTAGTTTATTTAAACTTAAGTAAGACAGTCTGACGTCTAAATCTTTAGTTATACTCTTGAATCGTTCAGAGATGGATGGTACATATGGGATCGTCAAAAATTTCTTTCTAATTGTATCCTCAGTCTCATCAAATCAGTTATGTTTGCTTTTATTATTATTATATAATAAATAAATTTTTATTAATTTTGTTAACCATTTGAAACCTTCAAATATTTATCATATTTTCTATATTCACATTCTCTATTTAGGCTTTGTATCTCTCTCAATTGTTCTCTTATCCATGATGCTTCTTTTATATGTTCTTCATCTTCTCTTTATCTCTTAACTTAACATTTATCATCTTGACATTAATCATAAATAATATCTATTTACATCATTTAAGTATTTATCATTATTAATATAATTAACTGATATTATTCTTCTCTATTTTTGATTCTGATCTCTAATTAAGATCTATCTTCTGTTTCCTCTTTCTTAAAATTAAATAACATGGTATTAATATAACATTTAATAATATTTAACAATATATTTAATAATATCAAACAAAATATTATTATCTAATATTATATTTATTTTCTTCTTTTTTTCTTCTCTCTTTTTCTCTTTCTTATTTTTTTCCTTTTTCTTTCTTTCTCTTTTTCTCTTAATATAAAATGATATATGTATAGTATTAATATTATATATAGTATTAATAAAATATTTAATAATATTTATTAATAATATTGGCATGATTACGACCGCCTATTTGAAAGGTCGTTTCTGAAGGCATTTTTGACGAGGAACACGGAAAAAATAGTAAAAAAAATTTTGATTAATAGTTTCCAAGATACGCGATTTTAAAGTTTCACAGTTTTAATGTCTTCTGTCATAAAATAAGGAAAAATAAAGGTTGTTTACGTTGCATTTGTGTAAAACAAACGTGAAAAAAGTATTTGTTTACATTTCCAAGGACGAAACTCCTTGGATTTTTTCACTTTTTACACAAATCGAGGTTCAACTCAAATCTTTATATTGATAAGTGTTGTTTATATAATTTTTTGGTAAATATAAAATAGAAAGCTATGAAATCTCATTTTTCATTAAAAAGTATATGACTTTATATAAACCTATTTCTGATTTAATTTTATTTCTGATTTAAAACTAAAATTTAGTTTGAATTAGGTTATATCTTCCGGAAGTGAAGCTCCCTCGTAGAGGGATCCACTGTGTTCACGCATATACTTTACAAAAAGCAAAGCAAGGTTCATCTCGATCCATCCAGGTAATTATTGTGTGAATAGGAAAGTATATACGTGGATGCAGTGAGTTCCTTCTGCTTACGAGGAGAGCTTTACTTCCAAAAGATATAACCTAACCCAAACCTATTTTTTATTTAAAACTTAAAATTTGGTTTTTTGTGATTATTCTTAGATCAAAAAACGTAAGCAATGTAAGATATTGGTAGTCCATACGTTTCTAAGCTACACATGGAAGATATTCGTGACAGTGATATTCACAACGAGTGAGTCCCGATTACATACATTATAGATTGGACACGACAATATTTTCTAATCGGACACAGACCCGATCGGACACAATTCCGATTGGACACATACTGTTGCAATCGGACACAGGCTCGATTGGACACATGCCCAGTTGTTTTCCATGTCAAAAATAAATGCGCGTAAATCCAACGTCGGGAAATAAAAAAAAAAGTTCATATAACAGCATATCATATCAATACATAGATTTGAGTTGAACCTCGCGTGAAAAGTTGTAAACCCATGTGGACCCTTCACTTCGCATTGAAAAATATATGCGTAGAGGCTTTACTTTACTATCAGAAAATTAGACACATAGGTTTGCGTTGAACCTTGCTTTGCGTGGAAAATTGTAAATCCATGTGAAATCTCACTTTGCGTGAAAAGTTATAAACTTATGTTAAAATCTTATTTTGCATTAAAGTGTTTGCGTGGAGGCAGTGTATTCCGCCTCTGCCTGTAGGAGGGCTTTACTATCAAAAAACTAGACACATAAGTTTGAGTTTAACTATTGCCCTGTGTCCAATCGGGCCTGTGTCCGATCGGGCCAGTGTCTGATTGGGTTTGTGTCCGATCGGGAAATATTGTCGTGTTCGATCTGTAATGTGCGCAAACGGAACGATCCCTTCACAACGTGTCAAGGTCAAAGTTAATTCGATTAAGTTCGGTTTTTCTAAAGTTTTATCATCATGTCCAACACTTTAAAGTGATATATGTCGGAAATTTTTTTATTAGTTTTCTCAATGATCCTTTTCTTAATGAACCTTCTCAAAAATGCTTTGAGAAACGACCTTTCAAATAGGGCGCCGTAGTTATCGTAATCGTCCCATAATATTTAATAACATTTTTAATAATATTGAACAATTTTATGGTAATATGCATAAAAGGTTACACCTAACTGATGACTTTGACCTTGACATATTGTTAACATAACCCTGAGCAACTTTTCCTTATAATTTAATTGGGGGTCTCTTATAGTTTCCGAGATATGCGATTTTAAAGTTCCTCAGTATTTTCTGTTATAAAATAAGGAAAAAATTTGTTTACGTTGTATTTTTAAAGCAGACGTGGAAAAAGTGTTTGTTACATTTCCGAGGACGAAATTCCTTGGATTTTTCCACTTTCCACGCGAAGCGAGGTTCAACGCAAACCTATGTGTCTAATTTTTTGATAGTGGAGCCTCCCCGCAAGGAGGGGGGTGGAACATACTATTTCCACGCATATATTTTTTAATGCGTAAATATAAAGTGAAAAGTTATAAACTCATGTGGAACCTTACTGCGCATTAAAAAGTATATGTGTGGAGACTGTACATTCCGCCCTCCCTATGGGGTAGCTCTACTATCACAAAATTAGACACATATGTTTGCATTAAATCTCGCTTTGCGTGAAAAGTGGAAAAACCCAACAAGTTTTGTCTCTGGAAATGTAAACAAACACTTTTTTCACGTCTGATCTACGTATATACAACGTAAGCAAACTTTATTTTTTCTTATTTTATAACAGAAAATACATTAAAACTGTAAAACTTTAAATATTTTAAGACTGTAAGAGATTAAGTTACAAGGAAAAGTTACTCAGGATCATGTCCTTGGCAACATATGTCAAGGTCAAAGTCATAGGTGAGGTGTAATTTTTTATGAATATTTACCAATATTATTATTTAATATTATATTCCTTCTCTTCTTCCTTCTATCTTTCTCCTTCTCTCTCTCTTCTTTGGTTATTTTTTCTCTTCCTTAACTTTAACTTAAGCTTCCATCTTTTACACTTTTTCTCTCGTTCTTTCTTTCTCTCTCGATAAAAATAAAGATGAGAGGAGACACCTTCGATGACTTTAACCTTGATACATGTTGTTAAGATCATGATTCTGAACAAGGATATAATTATTATAATTTATTATATTAATTATATTATAATTATATGATTTCACATGGATTTGCAACTTTTGCGCGAAACGAGGTTTACTTCATATACGTCGTCGTGTACTTCGGACGCGAAACAAGGTTTATAATTATATGATTTCACATGCGTTTCTTTTGTTCATATATCCGCTATTTCCACATACATATTAGTTGTTTATGTTTTTCAAACTCAAAATAATTGTTATATTTAAAAAATTTTTGTGTCAATCAAAATTGCGGTACTTTGTCAATCTACTGACTTTGCGCTTCGCGCGCGGTATTTATGTTGTTTTTTATTTATTATTAACATTACTGCATATAATTTTTATACAATTTTAAAATTGAAAATTTATATATTGTGATCTATTAATTACAACATTATTATAAGCAAATGTTCTCTTATCAATATTATGATTCAATATCCGACACCATTTTCGCCAATTTAAGATTAGAGATGCAGTTTTGCGTTTTGAAACGCTCTGCGCATTACATGTATGTACATGGTTCACGCTTGTGTACGTATCCCCTCCACATGCGCCTGCAGACGGTACAAAACTGACATCTCTGTCTAAGATTATCAAAATTGCGGTACTTTGTCATCAAAGTGACTTTAGCGCGCGGTAATCTAATCACATAAATCGCACGCATAAGCTGTTATTATAATTATATCATCTTAGCACAATAATAAATTTAAAATTTTATTTTAAAAAATAATAGAAAATTATTTTAAACAATAATAGATTATTGGAAATATCAGTCAATTTGTTTATAATGTATGTCAAAATCATTTTTATTTTTTAAATAAAATTAATAATACTTTTATATTTTTATTCTCATGTCTTATAATCAGTGCTGTTGAAACGAATTTATCGACATAAAAGTCGATATTATTGTAAGTTATGTAAGTTTATAAGGAAGAAGAAAAAATATATTACTACTCCAATTTTTCTATTTCAATTTTCTTGAAATAACAAATAATAAATCTTTATATAAAAAATATTTTAACATATTTTTTTAAAAAAGATCATTCATATTTTGTTATGTCATCAATAATTAATATTAACGATTGATGACTAATATGATATATGACGTCCTAACAACGATAATTGTACATATCTGTTTTTCAGTGACGGCATCTTGGAAGGAACCAGTATCCGGTTGGGTGGACAATATGAACGGCCCAACTGGATTAATAATAGGTGCGGGTAAAGGGGTCATACGATCAATGCTCTGTAACGCAAATTATTTAACCGATATAATACCTTGCGATATGGCCATAAACGTAATGATCGCACTAGCTTGGCAAGTCGGAACGGAAAAATCTATTAAGCCGATATTCTTAAATGCCACAGCTAACCAGGAAAATCCAATTTCTTGGGGCGACGCTTTAGAAATAGGAAAAAAACACGTCCTCGCAAACCCATTCTCACGTAAGAAATGCAAAACAAAATATCCGACGATATTGGAAGAAATTTGCAAGATAAATTTAATATATATAACATTACGCTTCTTTCAGAACCACTCTGGTATCCCGGTGGAAGATTAACTTCCTCGAAAATTCTACACTGGTTTGCCGTTCTATGGCTGCACACTATACCCGCATATCTATTAGATATTTTATTTATCATTACCGGAAACAAGCCTTTCATGGTACGAATACAAAATAAAGTAAACATTGGATTAGAACTGCTTCAGTATTACACCATGAAACAATGGATTTTTCGGTGAGAAAAGCTCACGATATCTAATAAAATCCAGTCAGGACTTTTTACATCATGCATTTAATTTAATTTAATTACAGTAACGACAATTTGCGCGATTTGCATCATCGATTGTGTTCCTCGGACAAAGAAACATTTTTCATGGATACGAAGCTCATCTCTTGGAATGAATATTTGTTGACATACATATTAGGCACAAGACAATATTATTTAAAAGACGATCCTTCGACGCTACCGCGTGCGAGACGGGTCTTCATGTATCTATATTTTGCCGACTATTTGCTCAAAGTAACGCTTGCAGTTTTCGTTTCTTGGATAATGTACACCTGGATAATTTCTGCTAAGCCTATTGTAGCGACGCTAGTCGAGACAAATGACTGAATATATAAAATATTAAACTTATTTAAATTGACTAACTGTATAGTTGTTACAACTGTTTACGAACTAAATAAAAATTAGAATGAAAAAACGATTGTAATGATTTCTAAAATAAAGTAAAAATTTTACTGTACACAAAAAAAAATTTATTGATTTAAATCACAGTTTTGATTTTCATTATAGTGACAATCGTGAATAACTTTACGTCCTTTGTACCTCAAAACAAAAATTTATATTTATATACACTATTTTTCTTATTTTAGGCTCATTATACGATTCTGTGAAACTTAAAAATTGTAACACGATTTTGTATATATATTTTTTATCTTGTTGTATTTTAGAATGTATGCACTTATAATTGTCCTACAATTGTAAACAATTGTAATGTAGTTATATAGAAAGAAAGTCAAATGATAATTGGATATTTTGGATATTTTGGATATTTTGAGATTTTCGCCGAATAGATATAGAATGTCATATGTTATATATAAAAGTGAAAACTATTACAAGTCGTAGAGAGGAAATATTTTATTTTCAATTCTTGATACTATTGTAAAATGTTATTTTTTATTTCCTTTATCATAATTTGGTTACAAGAATGTCACTTTTGAAACTTCTTCCTGCATAACTACGTTCGATCTTATCTTGTGCTGTATTACATAAGAGACAATGCCATTTTATAATATTTCATCAATGAAGAAACGTGCCAATATTTGAAAACTTTATTATACTTTTTATGCATTATTATATATAAGAGTATGATAAACATTATAATAACTACAAATATTAAAAACTCATAAACTTTGATTTTTTGTACAATCTGCTTTTCCTTAGAAATATAATTTATTGCAAAAATTGAAAAACCGAATCAAAATATTTCGAAGCGCATACTTCCAATGAATGACATTAAAATGTATAACAATTTCTTTTTCGATTTGCTTTTAAATAAACACAATAAACTTTTGAATTTTGAAAAAAAAATAGGTAAATATATATAGTATAGGCGCCTATCATTTTGTGTTTTTCTAAGTTATATTTTTATTTTAAATGTGCTCCGTAAGCTGATCTATACATGTTTTGATTTCTTGGGAGCTTTGTCATTGTTTTAAATAGGTACATATTTTTCAATTAATAATCGTCATTAAAATTAATTGGTCATAAAACCGGCTGCACACGAGCATTGTGAAAAATACTTTAATTTTCGCGCGTTTAGCAATATCATCTAGGTAATAATGATGTGCAATAACACTACGTTCGAAAATTGCACATGTTGCTTCATTACAGATAGGTGCTTCTTAAACGCACATTAGATTAATGAATGTGTTTTTGCTCATGCAGCTGACTTAAGATTAATCAAAGCGAGCAACATAAAGAAGATTTAAACTCAATTAAGTGAGCGATAGTTGAGCTATAGATATTTTTTCTGAATCGAAACAAAATAAAATTAGAAAAATTACATCATTTGAATAGTGATTTCAGTTATTTCGACATAAAATATTGATTTTTTCGATTCATGAAACATATTTTATATGCCTTAAATATATAATTTTTGTACTAGATATTTTATATTTTCTTACTTCCTCGTATTATATGTATAGTAATAATAATAATAAAATATCGAAAACCTACTCCTCTCTTTTTTAGCTAATGTAAATTACATAAAATACAGAACTGGATTCGAGACAATCCTCTTTTAATTATAGTTTTCTTTCTCGCAATGCTTTACAATTTTTTCTTTTTTCTCTTCACAGTAACGTTGAAAAAGTTAAAAAAGTGAAATTATTTGATCAAGTTAAAAACAAATTGTAATTGATGTTATTTATAATTACATTTACAGCTGATAAATGAGAAGACTAAAGTTTTTTCGGTTTTCTTTAAAAAATCTCGCAATGATGTGATAATAATTTATTTTAAAAAAGTGAAATAAAATTAAATTATTAGTTAGTAATTATAGTCCTTTTTCACAATTCCCTTATTGTACATTATACCTTTATATTTTACAAATAACTGCATCGCATATTTTGTCAGTTTAATTGTTAAAAGAATTAGTAGCGAATAATTTTATTCGTTTTATGTAAAGAGAATACATGATATTGATTCGCCTTCGAGAAATAGAGGAAATCGCAATCCAGTCGAGTACTTCACGGTAAGCAGTTATTATAGAAATCGATTACTATGCGAATAATTTTATTTATCAAGCACGAATCTGATAGATTTTGCAATCAAGAGACAATGACAATCAAGAGACACGATAGTATCTCGCGCTAAGTACCGAGTTATAAGCACGACGACGTACCTTTACGACGTGTATTTACGAGAATCGGCCCTTTAGGAGTAATAAAAGTAATTGCGATTTTAGTTTTTCAATATAATCGCTGATGGGATCAAGTTCTTACTAAACTTAATCAAAAACCTAAATTTGAATTATATAAAGAAAATGTCTTTATTTTTCTCTACATACTTTGTAAACGGGTATATCATGATGTAAAGTTTCAATACGAAATTTTTCTCTTAACGTCCACATCAACACGCAAGTCCCCAAAGCGCATGCGCGAAAGGTGTACAGTTGGAGAATTCGACATAAGTGTGTTAGCGGCACTTCATTATGTTACTGCTTACTGCTTGCACATAAGATGCATAAAGCCGATCACACACACTTTCCGTAACCGTAATCGTAACCGTAACGTAAGGATTCGACCAATCGCATTACTTAATTGTCGCATTGTTATGGACAGCCGAATTAAGTAATGCGATTGGTCAAATTCTTACGTTACAGTTACGATAACGATTATGGAAAGTATGTGTGATCAGCTTAATAACGCCTTGACGCGTTAGCAAACATATATACAGGGTGTTCGGAAACTTTTGACACACTCAAAGTGTGAAAGTAGAGTGAGTCCCGATTACAGATCGGATACGACAATATTTCCCGATCGGACACAGTTCCAATCGGACACAGGCTCGATCGGACATAAGTCCAGTTGTTTTCCATGTGAGAAATAAATTGTTGTTGTTGAACGCAACTTTGGGAAATAAAAAAAGTTCATATAAGGCAGCACTTATCAATACATAGATTTAAGTTGAACATTGAGTTGATCAAATTATCAGATCTGAATAATGACTAAACCAACTAAATTCTTATTAGGCTTGATCAATAGCTTAGGTCTCAATTATGTAATAAATATGTCGTTATTATTTTTCTACGTATTATAAATGGAGATATTATCATGCAAAGTCTCAATGTACAAATTTCTATGTAAGTACCGTCATCGTTAACCGCTCGTTATAATACATGTATATTTATATATCTTATACGGTTCCACTATCCGACACAAGAGTGCGCTAACGACGCTTTACATTAGATTTAAGTTGAACATTAAGTTATATGCGTGAAAAGTTATAAACCCATGTAGAACCTCATTTCGCATTGAAAAGTATATGCGCAGAGGCAATATGTTCCGCCCCACCCCTATGGGGGGGGGGAGGCTACACTACCATTAAAATTAGACACATAGATTTGCCTTGAATGCCGCTTTGCATGGAAAATTGTAAACCCATGTAAAATCTCACTTCGCGTGGAAAATTGTAAAACCTATGTTAAAATCTCATTTCGCATTAAAGTGTTGTGTGGAGGCAGTGTGTTCCGCCCCTATCTGTAGAGCGACTCCACTATCAGAAAACTAGACACATAGATTTGAGATCAATCATCGATCTATGTCCGATAGAGTCTGTGTCCAATCGGGTCTGTGTCCTATCGGGAAATATTGTCGTGTCCGATCTATAATGTGCGCAAACGGGACAATCCCGTGAAGATAGATTGGGCTAAACTGAGTCGAAAAGTCCTGTATCATTTTGCAAAATTTGCAATAGTTATTACGTTATTAATTAAAATATGTAAGCTAATGAGCGCACTGGAAAGCGGTAGACCAGTATCGGCATATACGACGAATCAAGAGACACGTTAGTGTCTCGCGCCAAGCCATGTGCGCAGCGAGTCACTTTGAGTATCTATACGCTAATCGAACATTTGAGAGTATTTCAGATTCAGTATTCAGATCTGAATAATGACTAAACCGATTGAATTCTTATTAGGCTTGATCGATAGCTTGGGTCTCAATTATGTAATGAATATGTCGTTATTATTTTTCTACGTACTATAAATGAAGATATTATCATGCAAAGTTTCAATGTACAAATTTCTATGTAAGTACCGTCGTCGTTAACCGCTCGTTATAATACAAGTATATCTATATATCTTATACGCTTCCACTACCCGACACAAGAATACGCTAACGACGCTTTACATTAGCCGTTCTTCTTTTTCTTCTTTTCATTCTTTCCTGCTTTTTCTCTTTTTCTTGCTATCTCTTGATTTTTTTTTCTTCTTCATTCATTTTATTCTTTACTTTTTCAAACTATTCCATATTCCGCGTTGATAAAAAATAAAAAACTAGAAAAATTGTTACGTTGTATAGAAATAAAAAATATGTAATAATTATTATAAATCTTTATAATATTTATTAATTTTTTTTTATAATACATTTTTCTTTTTCACTTCTGTATGTTGAAAAGTATGTCTTTTTGATTACATTATTCTCTATCTTTTCATGCAGTTAGATAAATATATTTTTATACTTACAAATAATGAAAAACATTCCCGCTTTGCTTTATTGTTTGATATACAAAATATATCTATTTATATATTTTTTTACATCAAATTTATAGCTCTCTCTCTCTCTCTCTCTCTCTCTCTCTCTCTCTCTCTCTTCAATCCAATATCAGACACAAATCAAACTACCTATTGAATAATTTATACATTCTTTTTAACATCGAATTTATATAACTATATATTTATATAACTATACTTTTCCTTTCACGTCGAATAAAAGAACTAATATATGATTACAATATTATTTTATAATGTATCTGCAATCTCTTGCAGATAATTTATGGATGACATTATAATTACCTAAATATTTCTAACAAAAATTCCATTTCATTTAAAACAATTATGTATACGCGTATTTGTTCAACCTATTAATATTATATAAATTAAAATTAGTGTATATGAAATAATCGATATGATACCTTTAAAAATATCAATTTTGCACTAAATGTTAGTTACAAAAACAAAATAATTACAAATCCATATAGGCTATTGCCTGGAGGTTAAAAACGATGCTAATAATTCGAAATTAATCCTTTAACAGAATTTTATTGATTAATACGATCATTTGACATTAAAATAAGTTATAACCAAAAATGCTATTAAATAAAATGTCAACCTTCGGAGGTCTATTAACAAATTTATTAACAAAAAATGTCACTTTTCATTGTTTTTGAAATATCTCGAAAATGACGCAAAATACCGAAAAAATACAAGAGATCTTTTTTGTAGAAAAGAAAATTTGCCATCAAATAGCGGTATAAAAAAAGTATTTGCGATATCGGAAATGTAAAAAACAAAATAAAAGACGGAATGGAAAAATAGCAAAAATTTGGAAAAAAAAATTTTTTTCATATTTTTGCGTATAACTTTTCTTTATAAGTTTAAGCAATTTTTTCGTTTAGAGGTAAAAAAAGATAGACATCCTAACAAACAAAATGCGGGGTCAAAAAAATGTTTATCAACAGTGACTGAGATATTGTTCACACAAGTTGAATATTTTTAATAGATTTTTCAATGTTTTGCTTTTATTTTTATTTAATGTTATTTAAACTGTTTTTTACAATCATCTATAAAAACATGTATTTTACATAAAAAAATATATTTTAGAAATTAAATGAAGATTGAAATTAAAAATTTTTTTAAATTAATTTCTTAAAAAAAGTCTTCTTAAAAAAAAATAAAAAAAATAAAACGAAATAAAATAAAATAAAATAAAATAAAATAAATAAAAATAAAATAGCCGAAGTGTTTGGTTATGGCGTTTTTTTTTCTTAAAAACCGACACCTTGCGTGAACGATATCTCGGTCACTATAAGTCATAAAAATTTTTTTGACCTCGCATTTCGTTCGTTAGAATGTCTATATTTTTATCTCAGAACGAAAAAATTGCTTAAACTTTTTTTAGTGTCGAATGATCGTATGAATCAATAAAATTCTATTAAAGAATTAGTTCCTTTTAAAAACACATAAACAATAGCCTAATATCAAATTTTAAATTCTTTTAAATTCATACATAATAAAAATGCATTAAAAATTTATGTTATTGTCATCTGCAATCATATTAATTAATTTATTCAATGTAATAAAAATGTATACAGATTTTATGCGCAAAAATAAATGGAGTGTAAGTTCCGAAAAGTACTCAACCCAGATTTTTTTGTAACTCAGTATTCTTACGTATTCTGCGCTGATTACGAATATTATAGTGAAAATTGGCGACTATTTGATTTTCATGATGAAAACCGTAAAAACCCATAAAAATTATAGTTTTTTACGCTCATCTTAGTAAAAACGGAAAAACATGATAAGTGTTTTAGACAAAAGTTTTAGATCTCACAGAGATAAACATTTTAGGTTTTATACGTTTTCACCATACGAATAATAATTTTCGAGAAAATGGAGTATAAAGACAATAACAGCTATTAATCCAAAAATCCTAGGTAAATATGCATATTAGCGCGCGATCTCACCGATTTCAATGATATATCCTTGATATATGTTATCAAAGACATAATTCTGAGTAACTTTTTTTTCTAATTTCATTATCGCTTGTTGCTTATTAAAAAGTTATTAACAAAAAAAGTTTGAAATATATAAAAGTACATGCATGGTTAAGAAGCGCGCGCGCACACATACACACACACACACACGGGGGGGGAGGGGATGCAAGAAGAGGGCCTCCCCCACCCTCCCGGTAGGTATAGTGGACCTTGCTTTACACTTTACAAAGTACATGCTTCATTGTAAAGCAAAGTCCACTCTATAGGCGAGATAGGTGTGGAAGAGGAGCCGAAGGCCCTCCTTGCACCCCTGTCACCGTGAGAGTGCGTGCGCGCGTGCGTGCGTGCGTGTGTGGCGCGTGTGCGTATGTGCGTGTGCGTGCTTCCTATCCATGCATATACTTTGGTCAGAACTTTACCCAATAAATGTATAAATTATTTTATTTGAATATAATATTTTATATAAAAAAAGAAGCTAAAAATTTGATCTAAAAAAAAGAATGCACGAGTAGATACTTTGTATTTTTTAAACAAAAAAACAAAATTGTTTTTCATTATTTGTAACTATAATAGATGCATTTTATCTGACTATATAAACAGAAATTATAAGAAAAAAAACGTATTATTTAAAACATATTATTTAAAAACATATTAACCATACTATTAAAAAAAGAGATTAAAGAAAGCATATAATATAATATTATTACATTAAGTTAATAAATTTATATTGTTTATAAAACATGTAGAGTCAAAATAGAAACCCTTTTTTTGTTAAAACATTTTTTATAGTACAAACTCACGCTATTGAACAAACCTATCAAAAACTCAATTATTTTACATGTTATTAAAATAATATACATATAGTATAAAAAAAGAATGATATAACTATAAAAAACATTTTTTAAAAACAGGTAAAAAGACGCTAAGACATGTGTCAGATGTGAAAAGTTCTTATGTAGTAATGTTATCCAAACCAAAAAACTGTTGTATAAAATAGTTGCTTTAATTTTCTACCAAAAATAATGATATTGAAAAATTGCACGCCAATTAAAAAAATTTATGCTACAAAATTTATTACTTCTAACATATTAAAAAGATACTACACATAATTGCAATGTCTTTTAAAATAGTGAAACATATTTAAATATAAAAAATTTTTAATTAAAATACTTGCCTTATTGTTTTTAATTTTCCGTATGGTTTTCTTGATTTCTTCTTTATCAAGTGATGGTATTGTCTCTGCATCCCTTCTCAGTCTCTTACTTCCAATTGTGTTTCCTCACTTATTGTCATGTTATGCTCGTAGTTCTTTGGGTTAAGCAACTGTTTAAAATATTGTATCAAATACTTTCATCTATCGAGTATCTCGTTTCTGTCCGATAGTAACGACCCATCATTTTTTCTACACAATGTTATTCGGGAGATGTATCCTTTCCTGAAGAAGTTTACTTCTCTATACGCTTTTTTGCTGTTGTTTGCTTTGAAGTTTTGTTCCGCTGCCATCATTACCACATTTAGGTAGGTCCTCTTTTTTTCTTCACTGTTCTGGTTTCTTCCCTTCTTGCCGTCTCGTATTTTGCGCATTTGGGCCTCGTGGATCTTTCAAGATATATTCTTCGTTTTGTATTTCTTCCGTTTATCAGTTCTTCGCACTCCTGATCGAACATTTGTCTCTCTTTTTCTTCTCCTTATGTTTCAGTACTCTTTCTCCACTGCTCAACATTGCATCCCTAATTCCTTTCCAATCCTAATCTATTGTACTTCCGTCCAGGCCACTCTCAGCTCGCTCCCTCAGCTTTCCTGCCAGTTTCCGTTGGTATTGTTTTATCTCGGGTTCTTTCAGTTTTTCAATTTATAGCTTCTTTGGTCCATGTTTTTCTCGCTTCTCTTACTGATATACGACTTCTATACCTCATGCAGACTAGAAAGATTCGAATCACAGTTCGCTCCTCTGTAGGTCCTAACATTCATAACATTGATTGCATGTCTTTTGTTAACTAATATGTGATCAATTTGGTTTTGCGTGACGCCATCTGGTAATCCTAAATGTCCATTTATATATATATATATATATATATATATATATATATATATATATATATATATAGTCTTGTAAATGATGTTGAGCTAACCATCATATCTCTCGAGCTTGCAAAGTCTACGACACGCTGTCCATTATTATTGTTAGTTTCATGTAGATTCTGATTTCCTGCCACTTGCTTGTAGATTGGCTCTTTGCCGTTCTTGGCGTTAAGATCTCCCAGGACCAGCCTTACATTGTTAATACAGTGGACGTACTGTCGTACGCTCGTTCCAATTTTTGGTAGAATTCCTTCTTAGTGGTCTCCTCTTTGTCTTCCGTTTCCGCATGCGCGTTTATAAATGATAGGTTGAAGAATTTAGTTTTAAGCCTTAGGATACAGATTCTTCCATTTATTGGTGTCAAGTCTAATATATTCTCTTTATTCCGGTTATTAACTATGAAGGCCACTCTCAGCTCTCGTTTGCCACTTTCGCTACAGCTGCGCAATATCGTATGTATCTTCGTTTCTGTGATGCTCGTATCTAGCCATCCAGTTTCCTGTATTGCTAATACATCTATATGATATCTGTCTATTTCCCAACTCCTTTAAAGCTCCCGTTCTATGCAGGTTTCTCATATTCCATGTTCCAATAATCAATTCTTTTTTTTATTTATCCAATCTATTAGATCCGGCCTGGCTTCTGCAGGTTTAAATTTGTGGGTTTTTTTACAGAGTAGGGTAGTTGACTTTACGCCCAACTCTCCTCTTTTATCCGAACTTTGGAGTTACATTCATATATATATATATATATATATATATGCCATATAATATATAAAATATTTCGGCAACGAATTAACAATATTATTTGACAATTGTTCACAATTATTCGACTTGACAATCTTGTTATCCTTCACATGGCGATACTTACTAACTCGAGCAATAAAGAAGAAACTAATAGTTTATTGCTGAATTTTTTTCCTAAACGCGGCAAATATTGAAACAAAATTTGTTATGATTATTACAATAAACAATTAATTAATTTTAAACGATAAACTATAAAATTATATCGCGACAATAAATTTTTATTGAAAAGCGATTATCATTATTGCAAATAAAACCAAAGCAACAGGGATAAAAATAATAAATTATTGTTTCGTTACCTATCGATTTTTACGGATAATAATTATTTCTCTAACAATGTGTTTAGAGTCGAATACATTTTTTAAGATGCTTGAAATTTTTATTAAATGCAAATATAAATTAATTATTAATTAAACAATTGTTATATCACAAATTTTCATCATTTTAATCTTTTAATCTTGCGATTCATATTATTGTGAGTATAACTATACTATATATAGTATACTTATACTCGCAATAATATATGGTGCGTGCGTGCGTGCGTGCGTGCGTGCGTGGATATGGGTGTGTGCGTGGATGTATGTGTGTGTGTGTGTGTGTGTATGTGTGTGTGTGTGTGTGTGTGTGTGTGTGTGTGTGTGTGTGTGTGTGTGTGTGTGTGTGTGTGTGTGTGTGTGTGTGTGTGTGTGTGTGTGTGTGTGTACATATATACATATATACATATATATATATATATACGCTCGCAAACCGCTCTTCCTATTGCTTTTAAAATTAATATTTTCTTAAATATTGAGAAAATCACAAAACGGTACAGGACTTTTCTATTCAGAATTACACCCTCTACCTTCCCTTAAAGAGTGATCCATGAATTATCGGACACTCTGTATATATATATATATATATATATATATATATATATATATATATATATACAGGGTGTGTCAAAAGTCTGGATACACTCAAATATTGTAATCGTTACATTTTAGAAAAAAATATTTCAGACAAAAGTTGTAAGGCTTAAAAAGACGCATTTAATGACAGTATTAATTTGGCCATAGGTGGCATTGCCAAAGTCAGGTCAGGGTCAACTTAAAATTTTTAAATAAATCCTCCATTTTTTATTGCATAATCTTGCTATAGCTTGCTATAGCTTATCTCGAGAGCTTTTAAAAACACTATAATAAAGTATTTTTTCATTAAGAACTTTTTGAGTTATTTTGTATCTTAATTTGACATATTTTAGTATAAAATATAAAATATCTCGAAAATTATTTAGTGTTCGATAATTGTATCGTAATACTTTTATGTACAGAATAATAAGATTAATCAAATGATATAAAGAAAAAATAAATAATTGTTATAAAAAAATATATTGCGAATAATTGTATACTTTTTTTAAAAACAATTATTTTCTGTACACCATTTGATTCATTTTTTATATATTTATATATATATATATATTTATTTGTATATTATATATGTATATTGTATATTATATATATATATATATGTATATATATATATATATACATATTATATATATATATATATATATATATATATATATATATAAATCATTATATATATATATATATATAATGATTTTAGCCTTATATAAACGTTGTGTGATTCATATTCTTACTTTTTCTATCGTTCTCTTATAATAAAAGAGGTAATGATTGTAACGTATGATTGTAAATGCCATACAAAATACTTCGTAATCGTTGCATACGACTAATAAAATTAATCGTATCTAAAACAAGAAAAAAAAGTAAAGATCTGAAAAAACATCAAGTGACGCATGAAGAACAACGCGATAAATAATTTATAAATTATTTATGGATAAAAGTTTACATAACACACTCATTAACTTATTTCATCTTATGGATCAATAGCTAATAAATAGCTTAATCATGAATGCTTAATAATGATGAAAATCTTTTGAAAACTATTGACAATTTGAAGAACAAATAGAAAAGAATTGATATCAAAATAATTAATTTACAA
The DNA here is from genome assembly GCF_021464435.1 of Cataglyphis hispanica. NCBI lineage: Eukaryota > Metazoa > Arthropoda > Insecta > Hymenoptera > Formicidae > Cataglyphis > Cataglyphis hispanica. Next base: position 2,109,282 of record NC_065963.1, read on the forward strand.
AATTAATTATTTTTAAATATTACTTTATACAGAATAGAGTCATAAAAATATTAATTGATTTATTAGCTTATTTAGGATAATTATAGATAGAAATTAAGAGAGGTAATTATATTTACATTATTAGACACCTCACTGACTTTGCTTCACATTGGCAATTGCAACATAATTGCGGATTAAAAATGAATGCGTTGAATTGAACAATAATCGAGATTCTAAATAAAGAAAACTATGATACTTGGGTAATGCAAATGAAGGCATTATTGATAAAAAATGAATGGATGTATGCCAACGGCAAACATAAGAAGCCGATAGTTAAAGACTATAGCGAACAAGAACGCAGTGCAAACGTGAGTAAAAACGATAACAGTAAAAACGATAACAAAGCAAAATCAGATATTATTTTATTTATTAGCCCTTCGGAATTAAGTGAAAGAATATAATGTCTCGCGAAATATAACTAAAATTGGAAAACATATATCAATCTAAAAGGGACCGGAAATCAAGAAAGTGACGCTCCTCAAGCAATTTACTTTACAGCGTATCAAAAACGGCAGAGAGCAAGCATGTAAATAAATTTTTTGACACAGTTGACAATTTAAGTAAAATAGAAGTCAAAATAAATCCAGATCATGCTGCCTATCATATATGCCTACTATCAAATTTCGACAATTTTAGGTGTGTTATAGACCCGCGAGATGAATTATCAAACCCAGAAAGGCTACACATAAAAATCATAGAAGAAAGCGACGTTCGAAAGAATAATTCGCGAAATACAGTACAAAACGCCGTAGTCAAAAAGGACACATGCAAACGCTGAAATTCGAATAAAAATAGAAACAAAACATCATATCTATCATGGTACGCGACAATTAATTTATTGCTCTGTTTTACTCTTTCGTACAAATATTGCACATTCTCATAAACACAAAATTTCATAGACACTATTCTTTTATATTACTCTTTTAACTTTAATTTTAACAATTACATATTGTTATTTCGAACAGTCTAATCTATGGGATTGGTTTATTTTGTACATATAACTTGCAGAAAATTTATAACAATCTAATATTGTTACGAGTAGACAATTACAGACGCCATATTGGGATAGAAGTAGATAAACAAGACTGTAATTTTTAAACTTTTTTTGATTTCAGCATAAAATTGAATGTCCCATAGAACATTGATATATGTACTTTAATCGTGTAAAAGCATTTGTAATTCTGTATAGCCATTACGGAAACTAGTATAATTAAAAAATAAATGCGTTTGGTCGATAAAACAGATATTGCCACGATCCCCTTAAGAGTTTAGTAAAATTTAAATAAAGTTTTTTTTCAAAATTAACTAATTAATTATTTTTTAGTATTTATCATTTTTAAATTCTTCGATTTCTCTATCTATTTCGCTCTGTCCAATTATTTCATTAATGATATCACTTTTAATCTCATGTCCATTATTTTTATTCATTATTACATTTTCAATTTTATTCAATTTATTTATTTTTTCATCTATGATAATATTTTCTGCTTTAATCAGTCTATTCATTTTATCAATAACATTTAACATGTGAAACCAACCATTTATTTATATTGTCATTTATGAAATGACTCACATTAAAAATATAAATTCTTATTAACCATAAGAGGTGATTTTTAAATTTGACAACGATTATTAATAAATAAATGCTCTTACTCAATAAAAATCATCTCTGTACACACCCACACACACGCACACACACCCACTCACCCACATACACACACACACATACTCACGCTCACACAACATTCACGCTCATACTACGCTCACGCTCCCGCCAGAATCAAAAGATGATTTCTGAAAAATTGTGTGCGTGCGTGCGTGCGTGTGTGTGTACATGCGTGTGTGTGTGTGTGTATACACAGATTATTATAAAAAAGTATATACATTCTTTTTTTACTTAGTTTTTAATTAGTTTAGATTTACCATATAAATTAATATATAAATAAAAATATAAAATTTTTAATAGATATATAATATATTTTTATTGATGTTTATACATTCAAGTCTACAAATAATTGCAATATACTTCAAGTTTCTATATTTTTATAACGTTATATTAAAAAATGAGAGAATCATTAAAAGAGAATTGTATTTTATGTCAAATATGGGCACGATTACGATAACTACGCCCCCTGTTTGAAGAATCATTTTTGAAGACATTTTTGACGAAAACACAGGAAAAATGGTAAAAAAATTTTGACCAATAGTTTCTAAGATACGCGATTTTAAATTTTCACAGTTTTAATGCTTTTTCTTTTATAAAATAAGGAAAAATAAAGTTTGTTTACGTTGCATTTGTGTAAAACAGATGTGAAAAAAGTGTCTGTTTACATTTCCAATGACGAAACTCCTTGGGCTTTTTCACTTTCGACACAAATCGTCCAACTCAAATCTTTGTATCGATAAGTATTATTTATATAATTTTTATATAAAGTGGAAAGTTGTGAAATCGATGTGGAATTTCATTTCGCATTAAAAATGCGTGGAGGCAGTATGTTCAGCCCTATGGGGGCTCCTCTATCAAAAAATTGGACAGGCTTGTGTTGAACGTCGCTTTGCATGGAATGTTGTTAACCCATGTGAAACCTTATATCGCATTAAAAGTATATGCGTGGAGGCAGTATGTTCCGCTTCTCCTATGGAGGGGCTCCAGTATCAAAAATTAGACACATAAGTTTGCGTTCAACTTGTTTTGCGTGAAAAACCCAAGAAGTTTTATCACTGGAAATGTGAACAAATACTTTTTCCATGTTTATTTCATACAAATACAACATAAACAAACTTTATTTTTCCTTATTTTATAACAGAAAATGCATTGTAAAAATGCAAAAACTGTGAAACTTTAAAATCGCATATCTCGGAAACTATTGGTCAAAAATTTTTTTACTATTTTTCCGTGTTCTTCATCAAAAGTGCCTTCAGACCTTTCAAATAGGGGGCCGTAGTTATCGTAATCACTCTCAAATATGAACTAAAATATATTTTAATTACGTATTTTTAATAATGCATAAAGATTAATTAGAACATTAATATAAAAGTATATTAATAATATTATTTCTTTCTAAATAAAAATATGTGTCATTGATAATTACAACTGATACATTTGTTTTAGTCAATCCTTTAAATCGTATATTTTAATAAATTAATAAAATTAATAATTCTATTATTAAGATTTAAAATAATATGATTGTATAATTTTTTTGTAACGTAACTTATTTATGACTTGACGAATTGATATAGGTTGAATGATAATGATTGGCAGCTTCAATCATTAAATGATATCAAATGTCATTATTTATTTTTTTTATTCAAATAAATATCTAAATACTTATAGTTATTAAAAATTAATAAAATTATTTCATTTTAACCAATTATTTAATTAAAATATAATAATATAATTTAATAATAAAATTATAATATAATTATGTTAATAAAATAAACGAAACCAACGTTAAAACTGGGACATATTTTACTTTCAAGCTCTAATCTTTAATTAAAAAATAAACATAAAGATTTGTATTCATATTTATTATTATAAATTGTTTCACATCAGATTGTATCGCATCTTTGATAATAAAATTAAATTATTTAAATTATTTAAAACTTTGTTGAGTAAATGGTTTTTTTTAAAGGCGAACGAAAATTAAGATTTGAGATTCTTGAAAGTGAGATATTCACTAAAAACAAAAATGTAAGAATATAGGAAAATAGTCTCTCTACAATAACTTATATCAAATATATTCAGTTATTCAATTATTGTACAATTATAAATATATTCAATTATTGTACAATTATAATAATATGATTGAGTAAAATATAATATAAAAATGTAATATTTTTCTTTATATTATTTATATATAGAAATAGACACATTTTTAAAAACATTTTTTATCTTTTTAGATTAGAATTTTTAATGATATTGTTATGTGCAAAGCATGCAGAACAAATATAAACCAAGTCAACTAATAGTATTTACTCATTCTCATTGAATTGACACTTCAAAGAAAAAAATGTTAAGTTATGTCAGTATAGAAATCACAAGATATATTGATTTACCAAACATCTTACTCTCGCGATTTCCTTAATAGCATTGTGAAAAAACTTAAAGATAAAAACACAAAAATGAAATATATTTAAAAATTTACAATCGCAGAAAATATTGCGCAATAATAACAACAATGATACTCTCATCATTTATTGCAGATTATATGATTTAGGAAGATGGAAACTTGTAAATTTTAAAAATAAATCAATAACAACATCAAACTTTAAAAACATGCCTATTTAAATTATATAAGTGCATAAACTATAACTATAAACTATTATAACTATAAGCGGACAAAATTTTTTTTTATAAAACGCAGTGTTTAATTGTTGACAAATAAACATGTATGTCAGTTATGCAAATGTGTGTGTATCTTTCCTCTATAATTATTTTTTTTAATAATCTCTTGAGAGATAAATTTATCATATAAATCAAGAACAAATATGGCAGGCACACTTTTCATGCATATTTGCTTAAAGGAAAACGGTACGCGTCACAACATAAAGCATTTATTACTCTTGCGAGACTGCTCGTAAATGAACTTTTGTCATAGTTCATGTATGCTGTGTACCTTTTTAGATCTAAAAACCTAAAAGTTATTCATGAAGAGAAGAAAATATAAAAAAAAGATGCAAACAAAAAAGTCCAACGTGCATTTTTAAAATGATTCGATAACGTCTCACCTACATATAAACAAAGAGAAAAAGAGAAAAGAAAAAACAGAGGAAGAGAGAGAGAGAGAGAGAGAGAGAGAGAGAGAGAAAAGAGAGAGAGATTTTATTTTAATACAATTTCTTATAAAAGCTATTTCTTAATAAAAGCTTTTCATTCACAACTTTGTTTCTCGATGCTTTACAAAATCATGCAAACAAATTTCACTGGTTTCATCTCGTTATAGTATCTTAAGTATATAATATCACAATGTTAAATTATAATATAATTATTATTATTAAATTATAAGTATACAATGTATAAAGTATTGAATTATAATATATTGTTACTTTTTAATATTTTTTAACGACACAATTTTGTGATTCTTACAATAGTCCTTTATGGCATACAAAATCGCTTAAAATGAACATATAAATTAATGATTGTGGGGATTTCCAGAAAATTAATTTCAGGAAATGCCCACAATAATTAATTTATATGTTAACCAAAGATTTCTGTTTTTTTTTGCAAAATAATAAAAATACAGCGATTTATTTCTTATTTGATATTTATCATGTCATGAAGATGATACAAAATAAAATATACAGGAAGTTTAATAAAAAAATAAAAATAAAATCAAGCGAACTCGTCTAAAGAATGACGTAGGTGTAGCTGATAAAAACAGTTACATATATATTGTTCTGCAAAAAAAGCTACATATACATAAATATTCTAAAATTATTATTACCCATTTTGCGTAAACAATAATCAATTTGCCCCGCTTGGTAACGCTAATTGCAAGAAAAACATGAGAATCATAAACGATCGTGACGTCACGTTATGTAAGATTAGATCGTAAGTAAAACGCGCGCGCGCGATTCGCTACGGGAGAATGCGAAAACATCAAGTCGAATCGAGGCGTATTATGCATACTTTCTCAATCTACGACGCGCGACTGGTTCACCATCCGACCGAGTCTGGGTCCGAGACCGAGTATTACTGGCCCGAACAGACCCACGGGGCCAGTCTCACGTCGCATTCGTCCGACATCCGTGTCCGCCGATCGTTTCCTTCTCGCGGTAAGTGTAGCAGAAGTGTGATTGCGACAAGAACAATTGAGAAAAATCTCAGAGAACCTCGCTTCTCTCGATTTCGCGGGTGTGAATGTGTGTTCTTCGATCGTTAATGTGTTCACATGACTATAAAGCGAAAGCCTGTAAAATAAATTTTTATTTTTTAAGTCCGATTTTAATAGGGTATAATATAATTATGAATGCGCACGTGCACGATATATATATATATATATATATATATATATATATATATATATATATGCAACCGTGGTAGGCTTATTAATTGGCCCTTCCGGTTTTTAAAAAGCCTTTATTTATGCTTTTCGGATTTTTTATCTTGTGCGTTTGTGCAATTGTTTTTACTTTAATTTCTTATTTTTTTATACTTGCAAATTTTTTTATACTTGAAGTATTATATGCATAAAAGTGCGAATAAATACAAAGACGCAATAAGTTTTTTTAAAAAATTAAGCACATGAAATTCTCATTGATGAAAAGAAATAGAAATATTTAAATCAAATTTACCGGTAAGTCAAATTTTAGAATGCATGATGCAACGTTTGTATTGTAATTTATTCATTTGATTACATCTTAAAATGTGTCAAAGATTAATTGGCCTTTCTGTTTTTCAAGTTTTCAGAAGTTTTTATCTTGTGTAATTTTCTTTATCTTTATCTGATATTAAAAGCAGCTAAGCATTAATCAATTGATTTACCACGTAACAATATTACATGTTATTTTAATAAATTCTTATAATATGTATAAATCTTTTACTATATATATATATATATATATATATATATATATATATATATATATATATATATCTGAACTCAGATATTTTGCGAAAACTTAAGTTTTATTTCTGTAATAAAAATAATGGTTTCTCAAGAAACCAGATTATTATTTTATACTTTATATTAGATCAGATTATCATATTGTTTCAATTTATTACGATATTAATTTATTATTTTGGTAATTATTATTTTGTACAAATTATTAAAATATTTAACATATCTCTTTTATTCATTAAAAATATATTTTATATATATATATATATATATATATATTTATTTATTTATTTATTTATTTATTTATTTATTTATATGCAGCAGGGAATAATTTCTGTAGATCAAGAAATTTATTACGTTAATTTTTAACGAATGTAGCGCAAATTTGTATTAATTGTGTTGCTGCGAAAAGAGCAATAAACAATGAATAAAAATATTTAATACTTGAAATATCTAGTTCCCTACTAAAAGAGAGAGAAAGTTGTGCTTTTCTTCTTTTTAACGATGTTCACAAAATATCGAAATAAGATAATTCGATAGAGTACCTGAAGTAAATTTTTTCTCTCATATGCAAATATAAGAAAATTAAATTATTTAAAAACTTTATATAATTTTGTTTGCAATATAAACTCATAGGATATTAAATGTTCTTCTACGAATTAATAATTTTCTTATGTTTCTAAATTTGATTTTATTGTGAAAAGTGGCGTAGATTATTTTTCATAATGAGAAAGAGATACATAATTGCGACACCAATTGTGTGAACATTAAGTAAGCTTTCATATACAGGATGTACGTACATTATCATTCAATGCTAATCTCAAAAAGATCGCTTTTTCGTTTGAAGAGGTTACCATTGTTCTACTAGCGAATTATAAATATTCAATACAACCAAGTTGCAAAACTGCATGTAATGATCTAATTTCGATAACTAAAATGCATCTCTTTTGACTTGAGCGTTCCTTTGCTGCGCGACACTTAATTGTTCTGCTAAATAAAACAAACGCGCATTATTATTATAATGTATGTATAATTATGCATCGCGCGATATATGTACTTTATTAATGTTTTTCTCAACGTGAATAGTTATTTTCTGCTTCATCTAGCGACCTAGTCGTACGTATTATAACGTAAGGATGATGTGATGTGGATACATCCCTCTGCGTAACAAATTTTGCTGAAAAAAGTATTTACATTTCTTTTTTAGGAAATTACTCTCTTAATCACGATGGAGCCGGACAAATCCGACAGCGCCGACATACGGGACAGGATAGTCGAGACTTTCGTTGGTCGCAAGATACTATTGACAGGTGGCACGGGATTTTTAGGAAAAGTGATTCTCGAAAAATTTCTGCGATGCCTGCCCGAAATAGCGCAAATTTACATGTTTATCAGATTGAAGAAGGGCAAGGATCCTAAACAACGATTGCTCGAGATACTGAATTCTCCGGTAAGCTTTAGTCAGTCCGATAGCTTTAATTAGATGACAAGATAGTCATGTTGTCTCTTTGCACTTTCTAAAACACGCGAAACGCGCGATAAAAAAATTTCTACTAAATAATTGCATGGCAAAATGTGAGAAGCGTCGCGCGTGTGTGTATGTAGGGTATATCGTACACCGAAAAGATTTTTTTTTTTTTTGCGAAAACTCGGTGCATCCGCGAACTTCGATGGCTACATTGCAGCCATTAGACTACCATCACGGAAAAAGTATCCGCTTTGATGCCTCAATAAGAGCATTAAAAAGAGAAAGTGTGTGACTGTTACGACTCTGCTACTGTACGCGTTACAAGTTACATCATTGTTGCTTTACAACGGATGGATAATATGAGATGCGACGTGTTTGAAGGGTCTCCTCTTTTCTCTCGTGTGCGCGCGTGCGTTTTGGATATTTCACCGGCAGACAAATTTGCCGGTGAAAGCGCACTAACCGGATCGTCGCCGTCGATCACATTGAGATCCAAATCGCTCTACGTGACGAAAGAAACCAAGTCAAGGCCTCGTCGAAAATATAGCGAGAAGATGGTGATTATATTCGTGCATACCGTACTCTTACCGGTTTGGTGAAAGTATGTTGCGCATTTCGCGCGTGTTATATCATGCCTTTCGAATTTTAACGCAACACCGTAAACATGCTACGTCATACATAAACGTGTGCACATAAGTATCTAAATGGGCCTCATTAGAATTATGATTTTCTTTTATAGCTATCTTTCATCAGAGAGAGATTCAGTTCTATCAACGAATTCCATTCTTTCGATTCTCTTTTCATCGCTTTGGCTTCATCATATCATATAAATAGTATGATAAAAACCATGTTTTTTGTCATTGAAATTGAATCGAAAGCATTATATTTCATATCGCGTTTTTTATTTGACAAAATGTCAACTCAAATAGTGTAAAAAAGTTTCTTAAAAATTCTTTGATTTTCCAGATATTTTTGCTCCAAATTCCAAATAGAGGAAATAGTTCAATGATTTTTGATACAATTTTCTAATATAAATATTTTTTACCCCTATGATTCTTCAGTGGCCCGCGAAGTTGTAATTTTCACATTAGAACCTTATTAACTTCTTAATTTATCAATTTTTTTGCATGCATTTTCTAAAGTTTTTCATTCTTAGAAAAGAAAAACATGAAACAAGCTACAAGCTAGAATTGTACTGAAAAAAATTGAATAACTTCCGTAAAATAAATAAACATTTTTTCACTTGCATAATATTTTTCATTTATTTTGTCACTAAAATTATTATGAAAAATATGTATTGCATGTTCAATATTTTATTAAGACATTGAATATATGTATAAAGAGATAGATATATATTTATAATATATTTTAAACGCATAATTCACTTGTCTTGTCGACTGTTTGCAATAGGAGAGTAAAATTATCAGAGATAATTTTTTAAAAAGTTCCCCTGCTCTCGAAATTGAGAATACCCTGATTTTTCCAAGAACACATCTTGATAATGTTTAATTAATAACAAGATCGTTGTAACGATCTTACATAAAAAATATGAAATAATCACAATCTGTGAAATATTGTACAATAGCTTTCAAAGAGTATAAGAAACATTACATCTATTTGCTGTAATTATTAAAAATGATGATTTTAATCAGATTTAAAAAAATACTAACAAATATCTAGTAATATCTAAGTTAATATAATATATCAAATATACAGTTATATACACTATATATACAGGGTGTCCGGCGTCAATTGCATCACCCGTCGTGTGCAAGTAGAGCAGGCAAAACTGAGGAAAAAAGTCCTGTACCATTTTTTTTATAATGCTTAATAAAAGAGTTATTATTGAGTGAAGTCTGACTAATCATTGCCGATCTTTAGCTAGATGCACGGTCGGTGAATCGCGCGCATGATAGTGTGCGTGTGCGCTCAGTTACACAGCTATATATATATATATATATATATATATATATATATATATATATATTAATTTCTTTATTATTTGAAATTTCGAGAATCGCATTGAGAAAAAGAAATTGTACAACAGAAATTTAAATTGATATATTATGAATAATATCGAGAAACGATATTCTTTCATACAAACTCTGTTTTAGATTCTACGTTATCACTCAATAAAAAAGAAACGATTTTATTATATTGTCATAATTAATTCCAATGAAGATAAGGTCAAAGATTAACTTATTTGCATCGATGAGTAAGCATAATATAACAGCGATATTTATTCTCTATTAGTTAGTCATAGTTTCTTCGAAACCGAACGCACGCAATTATACTTTTTTTTTGTTTTTTTTTTTTTATTTGATGTTACAACACGACATATTCTCATACAATCAATAAATATACGATCAATAAATATTAAATGATTTTAAATATCAATTATAGCTTTTCGAAAAAGTCAAGGCAGAAAGGGGATTGCCAGCGATCGAAAAAGTAATAACGGTCGTCAGCGGAGACGTGTCACAGCTAGGACTTGGATTATCTCCGGAGGATAGAAAAATGCTCTGCGAAAATGTTGAAATCGTGTATCACGGAGCAGCTACCGTCAGGTAACGAAGATAAGAAAAAGATGTATCACTTTTCGCTGAAATACAATATTTAATAATTTATCAATATAATAATATTATTGATAATAATATTCATAATAATAATATTGATAAATAATAATAATAATAATATAATAATAATAATAATATTGATAAGCATTATTATAATATTATTATTAATATATCTTATAATATATCTTAATATTTAATTAATATTTATCAATATATTTATTAACATTTATCAATATATTTTCGACAAGATATGAAGATGCGAATTTTCCGAAGTTTCGTTCCTCTAATTCTCAATTTTAGAAATAATCAAATTATTCTTTCTCAAATTATTTTTTCTCTAATCAAATTGTTCGTTTTCTCGCATTATTTAATATCAATGTCCATTCAATAGTTTCACAAATCATTGACAATTTATATGAATCATTATTTATAAATATCTCTCACAATTTTATTATTTAATCTGCAAACATATGGGTTTCTCTTCTGGCTGTATGCGCGAAGATTTTTCATATTCAAATTTTTCTGTTTTGCAGATTCGACGAATTATTGAAGACAGCCGTACTGCTAAATACACGTGGCACAAAGCAGATGATAGAACTGGCTAAAGAAATGAAGAATTTACTTCTATTCGTTCATATCAGTACGGCCTATTGCCATCTCGAAGAAAAAGTATGAATCTAATTTCTCTTTCTTTCATTCTTTCCCTTTCTCTCTCTGCACAATATATATATATATATATATATATATATATATATATATATATATGTCCCAGGAAGAAAAGTCAATTCTGGAATAGTATCGGTCATTTTAAGCAAAAATGTTCATATGAACGAGTCTATTCCAAATGATTTCCGAGATAGCCCAATTTGGCGCAATATTGTCACTGTATCTGAAGCGTCAGTTGATTGTTGTGACTATTGATAATGACATTGTAGAAGTTGTTAAACATGTTGTTAAAAATGCCGCACATCTTTATAAATGTCGAATATGCAGATACGCTGTATGTTATAGTTTCTGCGATGATAATGTCATTGCTGCTGTTGAAGAATATTGTCGACACTTTCCTACGCGCAGAAGTCCGGATTATAGAGTGTTTTCCAAGGTTTACATTGCGTGAAAGTAGTTTACTGATAAGAAAGAGATATTACGTATTGTTTCTAATTTATTGTCGACATTTTTTTACTTATTATTTATTTTTTATTTATTTTTAATATATAGATATTTTTAATATCTTTTTCTTATCAGTAATTTTGCAACTATACATTCAGCTCTATCTTGGAAATCATTTGAAAGAACATCGTTTATGTGAACATTTTTGCTTAAAATGACCAATATCATCACATCTAGAATATTGATATATTCTCTTGGGACAGTATATATATATAAGATGTTCTAAAAGATGACAAAAAAAATAAGTTAAAAACAGAATAAAATTTTGTCACACGAATTTTTTACAAGAAACTTCACTTTCCCAAAAAAAAATAATTTTGAATATTCATCAGGCATATTAATATACTTAATTGTCTCTCCACACATTTATATAATATTTATATATTTTTTAAGTAAATTTTTTTTTTATCAATTTTACTAACTTATCCTTATCGATATGAACTCTTAGTTTCTATCATTACAAGCAATTACAGCAATCGAGAGTACGTGAGCATGATTCTTGTATGTGACAATAACATTTCTGCTGCTAATTATTACTAGGATCGGTATTTTAATCATCAATATCCCGACTTACTCAAAGAGTAGAACATAATTTTTTTTTAATTGCTTGTCGATATGGTAATCCGATTTTGCTAAATAAGCATGATTCGCAAATAATTTTTTTAAGCTCGTGTGAAAAAACTTTATTGTGTTTTCGACTTCTTTTTTTCATATATAGAATCACTTTTTTTTCCGATTCAATCAGTTACGAAATATTTTGTGTGCACGCATACAAAAACTATTCAAAAAATAATAAATTAAAACAACCAATCTCGGTAGGTTTTGTATGAGAAAACGTATCCTCCGCCAGCGGATCCTCATAAAGTAATTAAATGCGTTGAATGGATGGATGATGAAGTAGTCGAGGCTATGACAGACAAGATTTTGGGAAAGCTACCTAATACATATGCATTCACAAAAGCCTTATCAGAAGGTCTTATCGAAGAATCTATGCCGCATATCCCATCAATAATTTTAAGGTACCTATCGACCAAAATCTTAAGATTTAGAAATTTGTGTAGATATATTAGAACGAGCATACGCACAAATACACACGCACACGCGCACGTGCACGCGCGCACACACACACACACACACACGTATTAAATAATTTGAATTTATTGATAATTTGTCGACCGTCAGGCCAAGCGTAATTATTCCTATTTGGAAGGAACCGCTTCCTGGTTGGACGGACAATATCAATGGACCGACTGGTCTCTTAATCGGTGCTGGGAAGGGAGTAATCAGAACGATGTACTGCAATGAAAATGGTTATGCTGATTATCTTCCCGCCGATATCGCCGTCAATGCTATTCTTCTTTGCACATGCAATTTTATTTATTTCAAATTTCATGAGCAACGGGTTTATAATCTTACAAGTAGTAGCGAGTTCAAGGTATATAGATTGTTGTCTGACGCTTTATGATGCTATATGCTCTGATGATATGAAAATGAGATCTTTGATTTTTCTTGTTTTTTGATCTACAGGTTCCCTGGACGGAAATAATAGAACGCGGGCGAAAAATAACGCAACGAGTACCTCTAAACGGAATCTTGTGGTATCCAGGTGGTAGTATGAAGAAATCACGACTTTTGCATAATATTTGTGTCGTACTTTTTCACATGATTCCGGCCTATTTTATTGATGCACTCCTCTTTCTGGCAGGCCATAAACCAATGTGAGTCATCTGACACATGTGTCACATCAATATACAAAAAGTGCTTATAATACGCTTGTCCATTTTGTTTATATGCAGTATGTGCCGTATCCATCGCCGTATAAACAAAGGTTTCGAAGTTTTCGAATATTATGCCAATAGACAGTGGGACTTCGATAATTCAAGTGTTCTCGATGCGAGGAAAAAAATGAATAGCTTAGAATATAAAAAATATCAACTGCATGGCGATGACATGGACAAAGACGAGTACTTCGAAGCTTGTATTCGAGCTGCAAGAGTTTACATATTGAATGAAACTCCAGACACTCTACCGGCTGCTCGTCGACATTTGAGAGTGTAAGTTTGAAATCGTGGAAAAATTTTTTTTTACATAAAAAATTTAATGTTTCTTTTTCTTTTGTCACAGTATGTATTGGGTGGATGTATTTACGAAAATCTTTTTCTTTCTGCTCCTTATATATGTGCTGGCATCCTGGAGTGAAAGTTTTAGATCATTGCTCACAGATAGTGCAGCATATGTTTCAAAAGCGATAATGAAGTGATGTTTTAACCAAATTATTTTTTTTCTTCATTGATTGCATGCAAAGATTGTGTTTATTATATCGAAATTAAACTATCATTTAATATCAATGAAGTGATTAAATATATATCTCATAGAGTATGCATACTACAATTGTGTTCATTGGATATGGACAAAATAAAAAGTGAATAAAGGCATTATTTACACCATATCAAATGTGTCTTTTATTTTTATGAAAGATTGTACACTCATCTTTAAACAGATTCTTGTACTGGTGGTTCGTAGCCTTCTGGTCTATCAACCTTGGAACCGCTATCACCAGCTTCCTCACTCTTGTTACCACCTCCATCTCCATGCAACTCCAACAACTTGCTGAGTTCAAAGCGTGGTTTTTTCAATACTTTCACCTGATAAAATTATAACTTATTAATGTTTGAGTAATCAAGCATCATTAATTCTTTCATTACTAAGATCTTCTATCTAGCGCTCACATTACGAATGACTATAGAATATGCCCATTTTTTGACGTAATTGATATGGTGTTACTAGCTTTTATTATAAATTAGTTATAAAAACATCTTTGTAAATATCTCCTAATTTCATAAAAACTTTCATTGGCAATTATTTCAATTAATCATTAATATATACTATTAGTGTTGCATTATATCTTTGAGTGCTTTTTGACTGAATATTGTCATAACAAAAGAATTAATTATTTTCGTGATAAAACGTTAAATATTATAAGAATTTATCCATAGATATTGTTACTAACCTTACGAATGTAAACGTCATGCAGAGGATAAATGCCCTGCGAGGCTTTTTCAATGTCTTTAGCCGTAGCATCCGGAAGTAACTTACTAACCACACCTTTTAAATCGGTTTTAGTAACATCTTCTGTAATGGTTTCAACCATCTTTTGTCTGATTTTCTTAACCTAAATTAAACCATGTTATTATACAAGATATTAAAGACAAGACAATGATAAAACAAAAAAGTTATATTGATCAAATTTTAAAAATTAGTGTTAAATAAATGTATTATCATTAAAACGAATCTAATTGAGCATTTCCATTGATTTAAATAAATTAAAAGTAAAATTTTAGATTTCAAATAATAATACTCTATTTCTATGCATATAATTTCAAATATCTCACAAGATTAAAAAAATTCTTTGAACAAAAAAATATTTATATATATATGCAGGGTATCCAGAAAATCGCTTCCAATACTTGGGGAAGTGATTCAGAACTCAAACAGAAGAAAAAAAAAGCTAATAAACATAGGTCCAGAAATAATCGTTTCCAAGTTATAGTCATTTTTATGTTTAAAAATCATTAGATAGAACCTTTGATAGAAGAATAAGAGCCTGCATTTGTGTTGAAGATGACCATTTTGAATATCTTATTTAACTGGATTTAAATACCTGTTCATGTTTATCCTTGATTTTAAAAATAATGCAAGCGTATTTACAAATATCGAAAAATTAAAGAAAAAAATAAAAAATAAAAATTGTAAATTAAAAAGAATGAAAATTAAAAATAAAAAAAAAATGAAAATTAAAAAAATAAAAATTTAAAATTAAAAAAATAAATTTAAAAAAAAAGGGATGCCAACCGGACTATAACTTACGATTTTTTTTTAACATAAAAGTGACTATAACTCGGAAATGACATTTGTGGACCTATGTTTATATAGCTTTTCTTCCTTTCTTTGGGAGTCCCGAATCACTTCCTGAAGTATTGCCGGTGATTTCCCGGACACCTTGTATATATTAGTAAGGTATTTATAAAACATATTAAAAAATCATGTAGCATATTTATATTTCACTACTTACTTGGAATTAATGAAAGTAGTGTGGTAAGCAATTGCGTTAATGTATGCAATGCCTTCTGCCATTCACAATTATAAAAATTGAGATGGACAATAGGATTGCTATAATGCATGACAAACAATTGAGCACAAACCTGCGCGTGCTGAGCATAACATGTCTTTCTCGTGCTCAACTGATCTTTGTTTGTGAAACCAATGCAGAAAACTCGGAGCAGATAGCCATCTGTAGTTTTCACATCTACATTAGCTTCGATCAGAGTCTGCCATTTTTTCACCATTGATCGAAGCTTATCAGTTGTCAAGTCCATTCCATGAAAATTAGTCAATACATTACGACCTTGAACATCTTCGGCGATCAATCTAAATTTCCGAAACGATCTCTCTGCATCCTGATCACTTTGTAAATCAGCCAAGGATACTTCAAACACTCGGAACTTTAATCCTTCAGAAGCAATCTCTGTCAAATTAAATAAAAATCTTTTATAATATTATGTTAAAAGTTTTAATATATATCATATATATATATATATATATATAAAAGCAAAATAAAAGAAAAATCAAGAAAAATAATATGTAATTAAAAGAAACAATAATTCATATAGTAAAAATTTTTTAGCTTATTCTGATTAGACAATAATTTAGGACAAGAAAAAAAAGATATTACTTGTTCCCTGAGTCCTGTTGACAAGAGTTTTCCCGACCTGTCGATTGGCAAACATAGACGGTGCCTTGACATCGTACCAGTCTTTACGAGTAAAAGGATCAACGCTGAAATAATAGAACTACATGAGAAAATATATACACATACAACATATATTGCAATGAAAATTTTTCTTTATTTTTTTGTAATAGTGCTTCACGTCTGTACAAATTATCTCGCATAAATTAAATAAAATGGCAAGACAATAATATAAAAGATTTTTAGCAATATTAGCAATATTATAAAAGATTTTTATTTAAAAATGGATTAGGTTAAGTTTGATAGAATCCGCGTGCGATCACGGATTACGTGTGCATCAACTATCTCAAGATAACGATACTTTCACAAAAATGCATATAAATAGTATCTAAAAAAAAAATATGTAGAATGCATGTTTTATGTAATTATGTATTGATATGATTGTTCAAAATAAATGTGTATATAATATAATCATCGTCTTAACAGTACATACTGCTAACGTGAGCCTGACTGAGTATCCGACATAACCAAAGGAATCACACAAAACGATAACCCGATGAAAAATGTTTCGCGTATATGAGATAATTAGCTGAATTTCAAGTGTAATATGTTTCACTTACATCTTCTTTTTAACTCCCTTTTTGCCGCCTTTCGAAAGACCCTTATTCTTACCCACCGCCATGATTCCAAGTCGCAAGTGAAAAGAAACACTCGAGACACGGAAACTACTAACCTAACTTACCGGAGCGTGGAAACGGAAGTTACTACTCAATTCGAAGCGACCTCACGAAATTTTTTGAAACTTACATATTTTATGTATTTTAAGCCGTAGAAACCGAATCCGTTGAAAAAAATTGTCGCTCTCGATTATTCATTTACAAACATTTTTGATTTGTTAAACTATATTTTCATGTCTTGCTCAATACGCATCAAATATTTATATAAATCAAAACTTTTACATGAAATATTGCAAAACGTTCTCTTCGAAGATAAAAATGTCATCAATTAACGGCTTTTTTCTAAATGCAATAAAAAAAAACAAAATTTAACTTTCAATAATTATGATATAAAACGGTTTTTTCTGCTAATCTGATATCATGTCATGTAGCAGACCCTGCTCGATTTTTATTACCAATATGCCACTAAAATGCGTACGCGCAGACTTGCTCGGTTTCTGCCGCCAATCTGACATCAAATTGCATTGCGCAGATCCTGCTCAATTTGCTATAATAATTCTGTACAAATTCTGCTTGGTTTCTGTTACTGATCTGTTGTCAAATTATGTTAGTAGATTTTGTAATATTTCTGCTGATGTTCTGCTATCATTATTTAATATAACAAATTTTGTATCTGCGATCTTTCTGCTGACAAAAATTTTTAGCAGACGTTTGAAAAAATCTGTTTGAACAGACTTGGCTATCTGGGTAGCTATCTGGATAAATATATATTATAAAATAATATAATAATATAATATCAATCGTCCAAATTATTTATTTGTCCATAATATATGCTTTTCATTAAAATAAAAAAAAAATCACGCGGAGCTAGCAAAAAATATTAATAAATCCATAATATTTTCATATTTTTTGATTAAAACAATCGATTGGTGCATGCTGAATTAAAACGATCGATTGATTGAGTGAATCTCGATTGCGCACATTACCGATCGGACAGGACAAATTTTCCGATCAGACAGACCCGATCGGACACAGGGCCCGAACAGACACTGGCTCGATCGGACACATATGGTTGCAATTGGACACAGGCTCGATCGGACACATATGGTTGCAATTGGACACAGGCTCGATCGGACACAGATTCGATCGGACACCGGCCCGATCGGACACAGACGCTATACCAAAGTACATGCATGGACGGAAGCACGACGCGCGCGCACGCGCACACACACACAACAAGGGGGCCTTCGGCCCACCCGCTCCGTCGGTTGGCAGGATAGACCTCGCTTTACAACTTTAATACAAAGTACATGCTACAGTATCCGATCGGGCATCGGCCCGATCGGGCCTGTGTCCGATCGAGTCTGTGTCCAATCGGATCTGTGTCCGATCGAGAAATTTTGTCGTGTCCGATCCGTAATGTGCGCAAACGGGACGATCCCGATTAATCTATGCTGGATCCACAATTAATGGATAACACGGACATGCAGCAATCAACCGTTTTACCATGACACCGAAAAGTGGATCTGACCATGTAATTCCGCTGGCTCTCTATAATGGATCCAGTTAGCGCCACTGTACCGGTTAGAAAAACGGTCTCACGTAAAACGACGGCGTGGCTCCTTTCAAGCTTCTTTCTGTATATAATGAAATGTAAGATAGAAAAGAATGAAAGAGTGAGAAACAGAAAAATGGTAGGGGAAACCGGAACAACCGATAATTATTAGCTTTCATTCACTCTCTTTCAGTATTGTTCAGTATGTTTGAAATTTTGGTTGTGATGGGTTGTAACTTATTATTCTTCTGAATACAGATGCACGAGCTATCACTTGCGTTTTTCCGTAGTAATCTCTGTGGTAAATGAAGTCGCATGCTCATAGCATGTATCTCTATTCTATAAATCATATAAAGATCTTCTTCAATTAATTGGCCTACATAATCGCTCTGATAATTATGAATTTGCAAACGCTTTTTCAAGACTTCAATCCAAGGTAATTCTTATATATTATACATAACACCAGTAAGTAATTTCAAGAATATTATTAATTTATTTGCAATACCTCATAATATAAATATAAATATGATGTTAATTTTTAATTCCAGTAAATTTCTGGTACATTCCTGTTTGATGATATTTACATCTCTATTCGCTCTTCGATTGGATGGCTTCATAGAATGGAGTTATTGGTCAATATTTAGCCCGATATGGTTTTGGAAAGGCATGGTAATTTTGGGAGCTATAGTTGGAAGTTATGTCTGGTGGAGACATCCACATGCAAGATTGGAAGGTGATGCCTATGTGCATTATAAAGCGATGCTAATTACCTTGGCATTACATTTAATTCTATTAATGTTTGAATTGTTGGTATGCGATAAGTTAGAATCAGAGAGACACTTATGGATACTTGTATTCATACCCTTGATATTTATCTCAGTAGTATCTATTGCGGTAAGTAATTGAATCTTTTAAAACCATTGTCAACAATTTGTATAATTATCTAAATTGTCTTCTGACAACACTTTATTGCAATTTAGGTATGCATATGGGCTGTAAAACATGATCGATCATTTGAACTTGAATTATTCTGTGCAGTGAATGTATTGCAATTTATTTTTTTGGCTTTGAGGTTGGATGGTTTTATAACATGGAGTTGGGAAGTTGTGTTTGTGCCAGTGTGGGCACTCTTATGTTTATCTTTAGTGGCAGTTTTGTATGCGATAGTATTTGCTGCTGTTTTATTAAGAACACCACAGATCAATGCTCGTCAGAGGCGGACCTCCTTGAATTCGGCATTAGCGTATACATTTCTTGTCGTTCCCATTTTAGTGTTCCAGGTATAATTATGCATCTTTTTATCTGTCTAATTAAGTAGATCGTATTTTTTTTCTTTTGTACCATTATTTACTTATTATTATTTTTTAGGTACTATTAGCAAATAAATTGGATGGAGATATTTCAATAAATTATACAACAGTAGCAATGCCACTTCTTGTGTCACATATAACTCTTATTTTTATGTCCTTTGGTGCAAAAGGTGGAAATAGATGTAAGGCATAATCTTATAAACTTTTATTTAATAATATTTTAGAATTTTATATATATATATATATATATATATTATATGTATTATTTTTTAAATATTACACAAATACACAAACACATATAGAATATAAAAAAAATAGGATTAAGGACTTATAGGATAAATAATATACACTAAATTTAATAAACAAAAATGTTTGATAAATGTAGGTTGAAAAATTCAATCTTATTCAATTTTAACTCTGAGAGTTGATTTTTTTATTCATATTTATTAACATTTTTTTACTTGACTTAACAAATACTATCTACTTTATAAGTCCTAAACTCTTTTTTTTGTTTTTATACATATAAAACACATACATACATATATTTCTTTTTTTTTATAATTAATTTTAATTAGAATATAAGAATGATGGAATTTTTGTCCAGGGTGGTTTGGTATCAGAAAAGACTTTTGTCACTTCCTACTAGGTTTATGTCCATTACTTCAAGAATATGGTAATATTTCATATCAACCAAGAGATGAACGAGATCAACCACCATCTGAGCCAATGATTACAGAAAAGAGTGAAAAACTTATTAAGAAAATCGACCTAATAAAACCTGTTGTGCCTATAATCTCTATAGACATGCCTGACTGATTGGCTCAAAGCAGGTATTTGTAGAGAAGAACTTGGGGAAATATGTGATTCTATTTTATAACGTATAATATAAATTAGCTGTATAAAATTTTTTATTCTTATATTTTACAGGGTTAACTCATATATTTAAATATTATTTTTAATGTGATTGACTTATACAAGGGTCAAATATCTGATATAAAATAGTCAGGTACATATATTTAAATATATAACATATACTGGGTATAAATTTAAAAATTTTCAATCGGGATATTTCGGAAACTAATAAAGATATTAAAACACGGTTTGAGGAAAATATTGAATATAGAAAAATAGAAAATAGCAAGAGAGACATCGAATCGCAGTATAACTGTCAAGGAAGGTCACCTCCTACGCTCACTCCAATTTAACATCTCAAATGGCACTACTTTTATGATATCTCAAATTAAGAATCTCAACAAGTATTTTTTAACTGCACAAGAAAAATTTAAATTGATCGAAATTGATTTTGTTTTCGAATTATCCAGTTTGATTGAAAAAGTTATTTCTTAAAACTGTAAATGAGATACATTTTTTGTTTGTTCTTATAAAATATTGTAATTACAGTAATGGAGTAGAAATAATGTTTAGGGAAAAATTACACAGCCTCTAACGATTGAACTTCGACATTGGATCCTCAGAAAGTACAGATCAATTCCCAGGCAAATGTTTCAAAATGTCAGGATAGAATTTGAAAATTTTATTATTGGTAAAATAATGAATACTATTTTGAACATTTAATTAAATGAAAAATTGTAGTAAATTTCTATTATAAAAATTAATAGATATATAGTTTTCCCTTGGCTGAAAGTTTTCAAATTGACACCCTATATAATAGAATATACGGAATATATGGCCTCGAACATTCCAGCCAGACTTCGAGATCTTGTAGGAAATTTAATTCTGAACAAAAAATTTCGTATAAACATGGGTCGAAAAATGTTTTCTTCAGAAGTTATCGCTCAAAAATCTGTGATAAAGGAAGAGTAAAAGGAGAAAAGAAAATGAAACTTAAAAGGAAGAGCAAAAAGTGAAAAGAAAATGAAATAAAAAAAAATTATATCATGACATATCATTTTTTTTTTAAATTTATTAAGTTTCATTTTCTTTTCATCCTTTGTTTTTCCTTTTAAGTTTCATTTTCTTTTTATTTCATTTTTTTTTCACCTTTTGCTCTTCCTTTATCAGAGATTTTTGAGTGATAATTTCTTAAGGAAGCATTTTTTGTTCATAGGAAATTTTTGTTCAGAATTAAATTTCCTATAAGATCTCAAAGTCTGGCTGGAACGTTCGGGACCACTCTGTATAGTTATTGTTTATATATACATTATTCTAGGCCTTATTAAGCCAAGAGATTGTATTAAGTGAATATATATGTTGGCTGGGATACAAGACTGAACACTTTGCACCTCTAGGATAGCAGGATTTCAAAAAATGAGAAAGAAATCGTGAAAAAGCTGGATAACTTTAGAAAAAGCCATGTTACTATTAATGTTACTGGACATTATAATATCGAAAAAAATGCCCAATCATTTATTATATAGAAATAATGTACGGACTGTTATACTACAATAACATTATGTATGATAAATATTAAATATTGTATGGATCTCTACCACATTATGGTAGATAAATGCTAGTAAAATATGTTATATATATATATATATATATATATATATATATATATATATATAGTAAGATATGTATATAACATTTAAAAATATAATCTAATAAAATTTCTATTTTTGGTATCAACAGCACTAATTAATTTTAATTAATTTTAATTATACTATCTTGTATCTGAAATAATATTTCAGAATGTATGTATGTATATCCATAATATATATATATATATATATATATATATATATATATTATATATCGATGTTAATTTTGTTTAAATTGAGAAATTGGCAGGAGCACCGACAAGATATTAAAGATCAATCTTACGGGAGTTAGTGTGGCTGGAAAACGATCGCTGCGCACTTCTCAGTGATTTAGTGATATTGCGGCCAGAGTGTGAAACAGTAACTAAAATCTAAGAGATGGTAAAATAATATATATTGCATTTATAGGGTAAGACGAGAAATGCAATTATTCGAAGAAAACATTATTTTAAAGTACATTATATATATATATATATATATATATATATATATATATATATATATATATATATACATACAGTTTTTGTGACAAAAATAATATCTTTCCGGCTAACTTCACATAAATTTTTTTTTCGTATTTTCAAAAAAAATATTAACCAACAAACGTAATTAGGCCAATAATCATCAACAAACGATTCGTAAAAAAAAATTATAAAAGTGAATGTTGACCGGTTAACTTTATGGAGCTTATAGAGCGAATAATTATAAAATGGCACGCAAGAATAATTTACGCTGACAAAATATCATTTTTCATGCCTTATAGTTCATCATTGCTATGTGAGGCGCTGCATAAGAGTATCTGACATGTGGGTAACTTGTGGAAATATATACCCAGATAGCCAAGTCTGTAAAATCACGTATTGCAAATTGTGCACTACATATTATGTTAATAAAATTCCGCAATTAAGCATGATCTGCCGTTTTAATTAATGTTGACAGAAATACAGCAGAAAACAAACAGGCTCTGTGTTATGTTATAACATAAAAAGTGCTGCAAAATTTAAGCAGAAATTCTCAATATAAAAACATTAGATTTTAAACATTGCATGTGACATAATATATCGATAGAAATTATAAAAATTGAACATAACATGATACATCATGCTACGTCGATAGAATATCGTCAGAAATCGAATTCATCTGCAAGCATGGCGTAATAGCAGAAATACTATAAAAATTAAGCATGTTCTGCCATCTTAAAAGATTACAGCAGAAACACAGCATGGTCTGTTGTCTTAAAACAATAACAGAATTACATCAATCTTAATATATGTTATATCAAGTTATAGTTCGTTCATTTTGCTATACGTATTCGCTGACCTATCTATCTCGTATTGAAGTTTCCGTTATAAGCAAATATAAAGATTGCAAAGCGCGGCTAGACAAGATTAAAAATGTATAATGACTCCTGCACATAAGATGCGACGACGCAACAAGTGTTCTGTGTTCTATGTAGAAGCCATAATATCTATTTTTATCAGTTTAATTTTTAAATTCATCTAACGAAGGACTTTTTTGAATCCATTTGTATTAAACTGAAAGTTTGAAAACCGAATTAATCAATAGAAAATTGATTGCTTGAAACAAAATAAGTTCAATTTTTATACAAATCTTAAAATTTATGAATTATTAATAAATTAATTATTTACTTAAATTTATATATTTAATTAAATATTTAAATATGCCATTATTTAGTTTTTATTGCATTTATATTAGTAATTACATTTTGTGTGATATACAAAAGTGTGTTTTTTTTACTGCATTTTCGTCGTCACATCGTGACAGCAGGCTGTGCTCCATTTCTGTTACATTTCTGCCGTCATGTTGCACGGCAGGCCATGCTTGTGTTACGTCTTGGCGGCTCCATGATTCCTTCCTTCCGCAAAGTTGCAGCAATCGTCTATTGGTGATAAAAATGAATCGTTTAATAAATAAAGCATCCTATGCTACGCGTTTCGTAAATTCTTAGTCACTTGTCAATAATCGTATATCTATGAATAACCGTAAGAAAGACGCAAGAAAATCGGTGATGAAATTACGCCGATTCTCGAATAAATAAAAATTGATAAATATCCCTTGCAGTAGAATTTTCCGGCGGAAAAATAAAGCAGTACCGAAAAGATAATAAATTTTTCTAACAAAATATCTAACAAATAAAGCCGTACCATTTGATAAAAGTAATCATAAGGAAAATAAATTCTTTCCTAATCATGAAGAAATAAGACTTTTTCTATTCAAATCACGTGCACAAGAATCCGCCAAGAAAGGCAACAATCAAGGGATTTTGAACCTATATCAAACTTACCAATCGACGATCACCGCGAGTAAAAAAGTAGGAAAAACACCCCTCCTAACGAGGATACAATTTCTAATTCGTCAAATCTTGAAGGATCTCTACTTCAAAAAATTAAAACATACTTTTGAAAAAGCTCTATAAAAGGGGAAACTCTCTTTACGCTCTGTACGCTCATTACGTTCAGATCAGTCTTTAAAATCATCAATGTTCAGTTCAGGTCACACCTTACAGTTCAAATCAGTGTTCAAAATCTTTTCTCGTGTTCTCGTGTTCAACTTTTATTTTAAATTTTATTCCGTGGTTTAACTCGACGCGAAAGTGCAACCAGTGTCTTCCCTGGGCAGCGTCATCTCCAGAGCAATCTACTTGCAACAAGCATCGAGCTACCGATATGAGACACAGAGCGAAACACCGCACTAATTCGCCATCCCTTCGACTCCGAATCGCTATTCTTAATAAGTAAGTCTCATTAAATAATCTTCTCTTTTTCTTTTTGTCTTATTTAAATCAAAACAATTCCGTAAAATGTTTTATTCTTTTAAATCATTAACTCATTCCGTAATAGCTGTAGTAAGCTTTAGAAAATTAAAAAACCTAATTTAACTCATATGCAAGCAATTTTATATTTGCGACCATTCTACACACACACACACACACACACATGATTATTTAATTTTATTTACCTATTAACAAAATTATTGTATAATAACTGGTCAGAATTAAATATTAACAATAGAATCTGCTCCCTCACTCACTCTGACCGACGTCCTCCGCATAAATGTAACACCCGCGAATAAATGAACACATACATATACACTCACACATACGTTCAGATAAGGATTAGTTTTTCTTATTATGTATAAACGTACATGTATAAATCTAACTTTTTCTTATATTTTTGAATAAATCAGAATGTTTGTTAATTAATTAAAAATATTTCTTTAACTCCCTTCTTTCATTTCCAAAAAAAAGATCGCACTTGGTCCCATCCCGAGTAATAAGGATTAAATTCCCTGACTAAAAAGGGATCGCCGAGCGAATGTTTGAACAAACAGAGTAACAGCGATCCAGTCATTTATCTGTTTTCCGAACCTTCGAGTTCGCTTGATCCGATTCTTATGCTTATAAGGCGTTTGATTTCGAGATATTTAAAATAGTTATTACGTCTTTCTTTGCAACTCATCCTTCCGAGATTCTGAACGTAATATTCTATTTAAAATTTATTTAACAGTTGTTGCGCCCTTCCTTGTGACTCATCCTTCCGAGAGTCTGGACGTAACACTTGATTTCTGCCGCATTTCTGTTTTCAAATCTGATGTGATAGACTTTACTAGATGTTTGTTACATATCTGTTGTCACGACGTAAGAGCATAATAATACTTTATTTTTGCTTCATTTTCTCTGTCATATTGTATCGGCCAGCCGTGCTGCCAGAAATTAAACTTAATGGGGACACAACAGAGCGGAATCTGTTGCAAAGTCATGATTAAATTTGTTGGCATACTGCTGGTATACTGCTTAGCATTTTGCTATCTGGGTAATATATTATATTATTTTATATATATATATATATATATATATATATATATATATATATATATATATATTATAATTATAATTATTTTATATTTATATATAATTATTTTATATATATTTAAATCATATATATAAAACATTTCTACTTACCGTAGACACAAGAAATAATAATATGCACTCTATTTAAAATTAATATTAATGCAACACATTTAAATGACAGCTCTATTAGACTTTAAGGTGCCTTTTCACGCTGACGCTCGACGCTCATTTTTAGCGTAAATAGATCACGTCATTAAAAGTGACGCTATATTTTGAAAAACGCATGAAAAGAGTTAGCATCGAATTTATAGCTTCAATACTGACCAACAGTACGGCTTGACGCTGAATTTGAGAAAATCCAACTTCTTTTTTCTTGACGCTAGCTCGGCTAGTATCGAGTCGAAGTCACGTGACTACGTGCAACGCGCACACAAGCATCTCATGAATTCGCACCTTTAGGACTCGAGCACAGACTTTTGTATAAGCAATTAGTCAATTTTCTCATGCATATGCTAATGGACCAATTAATTTCCTTATGCTTATAGTTATGCGCTTGTGCAAAAGTCTGTGCTCGAGCCCTTAGAATGTAATAATTTCAAGTTGGAAATAATTCGCAAAAGCGATATTAAAATCGATTATAATTCATTCGGAATTAAAATCGATTATTTTTTTAATCCGGGCGTGAATTGAACCGATTAAAACGGATTATGTTTTAATCGGTTTTAATCGAACATTTTTGGCAGTTTAAAATATTTGTTTGATTCGTTCATTAGATTAAAAGTTATGTACTAAAAAAATTTCCATAACTCGCTCTCAGCGATTATCCAGAATCAACAAAGTCGAATTCTGTTACATCAAGAGTAAGGTAGAAATAAGAACGTCGAAATTTGTTACAATTTTCCTATATTATTACTTTCGTGAAAAAAAATTGATTTAAATAAAATATATATTTTCATTTATGCTTTCATAGAAACACGCATATAATTGATTTCGCTCGGATTTTGACAAGATTTTATATCATTTCTGGCTAGACCTCAATTAATAACACTATTTTGACGTATCTACATATTTGTATAATGATTACAGTATGTCTTTTATTACATTATACATTATATATAGCAATATAAAGTTACTATATCTTATTATGATTTATAATTATATATTTTGACATTAATATATACATAACATAAAAAATAGATATCAAAATTTGTCAATTAGTTGTAAGATATGTTGCTGCTCTGCTTCTTTCCATTCTGTATCGCCAACATCTCCTAAGTTACCAGCATATTCTGTTTTTTTAAATGAAAGAAATATTTTATTTTTTGGTATGGATTTATAATTTAATCTGTAGAAATTAATGATATTACATGCAAATTACCTCTCATAATGTGTCGAATTGTTTTAAGAGAAGCTCTTCTCTGTGCCAAAATTCTTGTTACTCGCTGTTTAACTGCAGGTGGACAGCCAGTGCAAGCTTCTAAAAGTACATAATCTACTAATTGCAATATAAATAACCCACCATCCAATCTTCTTAAATAGGATTCTTCTTCATCTTCATCCTCCTTGTAATAAAAATAAATATGAAAAAAGAATATGAATTTTCAGTTTTTGTTTTTAGATGTATATTTTAGATTATGCATATCTACCTTTCCATTCTTTTCTACTTCCTCTACTTTCTCAAGATATTTGAAATGTAATTCCATTAATCGATCTACTTTTTCATAATCATTCTCAGTAAATTTACTAAGCAGCCTTTGACGTTGTTGTCCTTTGCAATTTCTTAGCATACTTGCTATGATAGAAACTACATGTTCTGCAAAAAATTTATTATTTTTACAATTCAATTTATTCTATAAACTGCGTTTTTAGTAATATAAATAAATATGAATTACATACACTATTATAAACTATCCTATATGTTTTCAATAATTTGTGTAGTAATTGTGTAAATACCTTCATGCTCTTCTGCGGTAAGCATTTTTTTTCTATTTTTTGTTGGAGTTTTCATAAACAGAGGAAATATTGTTCGTAATCCAAGAATATCTACAAATTTACTGCAATTATCTTTTCCATCTGGACCACTCATAGCATGATCTAAAACCTACAATTAATAATAACAATAATTTATACTGATATGATTAATTATTAAACTTATCCTGTGTAAATAAATTTACTTTAAGAGATCCATTACGTGACATTTTCTTTTCTCTCAACATTAAATTCATAAGTTGAAGACCTTCGCCACGTAGAAATCTATCGCGATTTACAGTAGCCATTAAACTTGAACATAAAACGTTAAATAAATTTTCCATCATCTCTTGTTCCTCTGCAGTCTGCGGATCATGTCTCTTATAATACTGCAAATAATCCAATTTTAAATTAATTGAACTTAGTAACTTTATGTATAAAAGTTTATGAAAATATAAATGCATACAGCTAATTGTTGTAATAAAACATCAATTCCATCTAAGTCACCTAAAAGAAGTCTATTCTCTGGTGTGTGCTGCAAAAGTATAGACAAAAGTTCACTAGCATAAAGTTTATTTGCATCAAAAGGTGTTTTTGTCTTAATTCGACGTAGTAACCATTGCATTAAACCTTGCTTTCCTGCATCTGCACACAAGTCTGGTCTAAATTCCAGAAGGTTTTCAAAAATAGCTAGAAGTCAAAATTATCATTTTTATTATATTAATAAAAATTTTTTATCATATATCTATTAATTATCCTTTCAAAATAGTTTACAAAATACTTTAAATATTTCAAAGATATTCTTTTTTATTCTTTTTTAATTTTTCAGATAGTATTTTTGCCCTTAAATAATTACCAAGTGTATTAAAGACACCATCGCTTTCTTCTTTCACTGCCTCATCAAGTCTTTCAAGATTTTGTACTAAAAGAGCACAAACTTGTTGCTCTAATAAAGCATCAATGAGCGTATCTGCACCTTCTTGACTCTCATGTAAGATATCTACATCAGTCAATTCTTGCAGAAGATCTACTACACCAACTGCTATATCAGTATTTTCATGAGATAATAATTCAAGTAAAGAAGGCACAGCGCCTAATTCTACCATTAATTGATACAGATCTGGATTAGTCGCTACAATATGTAGCTCTTGCAGAGTTTCATGCAATTCCACCTCAGATTCCATAAATCTGTAGAAGTTCAAAGCTTAGAGAAATTATACATTAAACTTATATGTGTTTCAAGGCATCAATTTCTATATATATATCCATACTTCTCTGGTTGATCTGGGAATTTAACTCTCATTTCCTGATTTCTAAGACCTCTCTTCTCAAATAAAAGAATCATACGTTTCAACGTTGCCTCATCCAGTGCTTCGACTTCAGGAGCCTCAGTTTCAACATATCTTAATATATCTTGTTTCTCCTTCTCTGTCAATTGCGGTTCTATTACATCGTGAGTTGATGAAGGTATGACAGTCCTGATAGGTGTGGGAGGTTCACTATCTCTGGATGATATTACTTCAACTTCCTTGGGCTGCCGTTGACGTGCATGATACGGAGTTTTTATTACTCTTTTTGCTTTCTTCGGATTCTCCCAATCATCTTCGTCATCCTCTTCTCCCGCTGCCGGTCGTTTCGGCGTATTTGGAGGCTACACATATAATTAATGCATAATTTCCAATTTATATTGTTGTTATTTATGATAAAATAAATTTAATTTAATAAAAAAAATTTAATAACTACACACACATATATATATATATATATATATATATATATATATATATATAAATATATACAAAAATGTAAGGTTAAATTAAATAATATACGTATAATTAGTATAACATATATTCCGAATACAAAACACAAATCATTACTCGAAAATTACTTCTAATACACACTTTATAAGATAACAGTTCTCCGATATCCATTTGTTAAACACAGATTGCTTGAAAATTACGAGCAAAAAATATAAAAAGTTTGAAATGAAAACAATTTTATATCACTGATGGCGTTTTTGGATGACCTCCGTATACTTAGCAGACAAATTTTAATATTTCTTATTTTTTATTATTGCAATCGTTTGGGAATCGTTTGGACAAAATTGGAAAAATATATTCTCATAATTTAGGAAATAATAATTTATTTATAATAAATAAAAATTAATTGAGAATTGATATAGTTAGCAGACATAATTTGAAAAAAAAAATTTTTTTTTATTTTAATCAACGTGAAATCATTTGGGAAACACGTGTATAATGTTTTTAACGTTTATGAAATAATAGTTTATATTATAATAATTAATTTTCTATCAGATATTAATTCGGAACCGAATACACAAGGTCAAACGTGCTAAATGGACGAAATCCGATATAGTCCACATTGCTAATTGGCCAGTTGTTGCACTAGGACTCTGATTGGTCAATCGTACTACATTGGTCCATTTTCTTAAGATGCCTTTTCACGCTAACGCTCGACGCTCATTTTTAGCGTCAAAGTAGATCACGGGAGCTATTAGGGTGCGAACCCATGCAGCGGAATAGCATAACGCGGAACCGATCACGAGCGTTCCGCAATTTTTGCTACGTGGATTCTAAATCCCTACATCCCCATGAAGCATAACAAGTGCATCGCGGACCAATTCGCAACCAATCACAAGTCATTATTTCAAAAGGGCTAAAACCGCGTTGAAACTAATTTAATTTATTTAACATTTTTAATCAATATTTCCAATAAAAACGCATTTATTTCAATATTTATGTACATGATGATAAAAAATGAATTTTATAAAAAAAAAATTATAAAAGTGAATGTTGACCGGCTAACTTTATGGAGCTTAGATGCTTAGAACCTTAGAACATATAAGGCCTATTATGGTTTTCGAAACAAAGTGAAAAATACAAAAGTGAGGAAATTCACTAGAATATCTACAATTTCATTTGTTGAAATCTAGTAAATCTATTTACTTTTGTAATTTTCATCTCGTTTCAAAAACCGTAAAGGTGCCTTTAAAAGGCAGCATCGAGTGTCGAACGTCTGCGCTGCGCAGAAGATCATTTCAAAAAGATAGATTCCAGCTTCTTGCTGCTAAAATGACTTTTAAATATTGATTTTATCAATCATTTTTTATCATCATGTACATAAATATTTGTTGGTGATTGTTGGCCTAATTACAACGTTTGTTGGTTAATAATTTTTTTGAAAATACGAAAATAAAATTTTGTGTGAAGTTAGCCGGAAAGATATTATTTTTGTTTCAATCTTAGTTCAATCGATGCACAATCGTTTGTTGGCCACGGAAAAACTAATTAAAACGTTTATTGGTTCATATTTGCCTTGAAAAATGAAAAAATGCTATAATGGTGGCTGGAGAGATTGGGTAAAACTTAAGATTGACTTTAAGATACACACGCGCGCAAGCAAGCTCGCGCGCACACACACACACACACACACATGGGGGGCAGGGGGTGCAAGGGGGGCCTTCGGCCTCCCCTCCCGGATCCATGCCACCGGTAGGCTGGATGGACCTCGCTTTACAACTTACAAAGTACATGCTACATTGTAAAGCAAGGTCCACCCAGCTTATCGGCGAAGAGGGTGCGGGAGGGGGACCGAAGGCCCCCCTTGCACCCCCCCGTGTGTGTGTGTGTATGTATGTGGTACGCGTGCTTCCTGTCCATGCATGTACTTTGGTATATTTCAAATATTTTTCGTTAATAACTTTTTAACAAGCAATGAGCGACGATTAAATTAGCAGAAAAAGTTATTCAGAATTATGTCCTTGACAACATATATTGAGGTCATTGAAATCGGTGAGGTCGCCCTTAATCTTAAGTTTTACCAATCCCTTTCCGGCCACCATTATTGCATTAATTTTTTTCAACTTTGGAACATCTTTTGTAACTACTTTTTTGCACTCTACATTATCGAGATAACTCTCCTTAAGGTCAAATGATATCCTATGAGAGATCTACTTTTTCGAAAAAGCAGTGTTCTCATTGGATATTGCCTATCCTTATAGCTATTCCCTTATTTCTATCGCTATCGCCTCGCATTGTGCAAGAGCCTTTTACTCTTATTTCATGTTGATCAATGAAGACAAAAAATTAAATGCTACCAGAAATATTATTAAATTTAAAAAAATGTTTTGTTTATCATTACATGTTTTCTATTATTACATAGTTTATTATGTATTTTACAATGTTTTTAAATATAAATATTTTAGTACAATAAATTACTATTATAATATTTTTGTTCTTTATTATTTTTATCTCCTTTTATTTTCTTACTCAAACTGTCTTTTCACACGTTTCCTGTACAATAGAAATTCTTATCTATATATTGTTTTTACTACGTATATTTTTAATTTCAAATTGTGACAATTTACTATTATTGCCATTTCCATTCAAATATCAGCGGGAGTTGCCAAAAAATGGCGGACCAATCAAAAGTTGCTATTACGTGGCCAGACTCTGTTACAGAGACTCTAGGACCGAGAGCTATCGTACGAAAAATGTAGGGATGGCCGCTCTCAGGCCTCTCTTCTCTCTGATGCTACTTTACCTTACGCGTAGAATTTAGGAATGCACTTTTGACGATCGCAACATTCACGAACATCTGTATGTGTACGAATACGAAAGAAGGAAGAATTGTTTAGCCCACATGTATATTTGTACGAATATATTTTTTACTTTGTATCTTATATAATATTTAATTTTTTATATGTTATATATACAATGGATAATATTATAACTAATAATATAACAATGGATTCTGAACAAATGAAAAGTTATCAACGGATACTGTTGAATAATGTTTTCGCACAGGTATAATTATACTTTTTTAATTATTCTTTTATAATTATACTTTTCAAATTGTATATTGTAACAATTTTTTATTTAAATTATATTTATTACAATACAAAAATTAATAACTGATATATATGTTATAGGAACTTGAACAAAATGAAAAACAAATAAATACATGGAATGATTATAAAAAGAAGTATAAAAAGGTGATAGAAGGACTTGAAGTATATCCATTATCCGTCTCGGAAAATTGTATGGTGCCTATTGGCAAGCGAGCATTAATGAAAGGAAAATTAATTCATACTAATGAAATTATGGTTTATCTGGGAGATGGCTATTTTGCAAAATATAGTGCATCACAGGCAATCTCATTGTGCAAAAGGAGGATAGCATGTAATATAAATTTTATATATATTTTTGTTTTGTTATTTTATATTAAATATATCTATTACACATCACTTTTTTTTATTACTTTTTTATTTCAGGGGCAGAAAAAATGTTGAAAGACTTAGAAGTTGAAAGAAACTTGTATGAGATGAGACAATATTTTCCATCAAAACATGATATTTTTGCAGAAGAAGATAGAAAAGATATATTGGAACATTGGAACAAAGACAAACTTGATAAATGGAAGAGTAAATATTTATTTTACATATGTATTTTTTTAAATATATTTTTATTTAATATGCTAGAGAGATGCTAGAAACAAAGTATATTTAATTATAGTACAACATAGGCAACGTGAAAAGGAGTATCGTCAGAAACTAGCAGAGTTGAGAGAAAAAGAGAAGACTAATATTTGCACTGAAGAAGATCTTTTTAAAAGACTAGATGAATTAGAATTGGAAGAAGAACTAAAAGATGAAATATGCAGGTCACTTATTTTTAAAATTAAAACTCTTATTAGTGAATGTAATTAGAATAAAACCAATCTATTTTATGCAGACTGGAAGCTGAACGAAAAGATTTTTATGGTGATTTGAAAGAGGGAGAAATCTATGATGACTCAGAGGAGGATTCATCTGTTTCTGATGAAAATACAACGGAGATGATTGAGGAGGAAATTAAAAAATTGAAAGATATTCAAACAAGCAAAATCACACATAATACATCAGATGACAGTTTTGATCCAACTCGAGATAAAACTCTCTATACAAATGTTTCAAAAAATGAACATTTTGATCTCACTCTAAATTCTAGTCAAGAGGAATTGAAAAACGATCATTCACCTGAATCTAGAGAGAATATATCCAAATCCACAAACGCAAAGAAAACAGGAAGAGTATCATTTATTGAACCATGTATTATGGAAAATACAGAAAGCGATACAGAAGAAGGAGAGATGCACAATAAAGAATCCTGTTTTATTTCAAAGCAAGATAAAATATGTAATGATGACTCAGAAAATGAAGATGATATTGTCAGGATTGAGTTTTCACATTCATCTCATATTCCAAATGTATCTGCATCAAGTAATACAGAAATACAAACTCCAGTAGATATTTATAAAATATTTAATGTTCCCAAATCAATTTTGAAAAGATCGCCAAATGATATGATTCCCAATCAAATTGTTCCTCCTTTGAATGAAGAAAGTAGTACTGATGTAGAAGATGAAGTCGAACATGTTAAACATTCTGCTTATAATTTTGTGAGTGGAGAAATAATAATTTAATAATACTAATGCATTACTAAATAATTGTGCTAATAGGTCTATTTTGTGTAGGTAATCAAGGAAAAAGTTCAAGAAAATAAAATATTACCAGTGACTTCGGATATAAGGGGTGGAGAGAAAATTGTAAGTAGATTTAAACTGGAACGGACTGGAAAAAAGAAGTGATGTGTATATATATATATATATATATATATTTATTATAATTAGAATTTTCTTTATATACAACACAAAAATAAATATATATATTTTCTAAGACTATGTGCTTATAATTTAGTCCAAAACCAAAAATGATCTTCACATAGAATAGTTTTGTAAAAATTGCAATCTATTCTATATATATAATTCTTTTAATTCGTATTTTAAAAGAATCATGAATTTTAATGATGCGTAATGCGAAAAACCATGTATGATGCATAATATTTACAATATTTTTGTTTATTTCTGCAGTTCTGGTACAATGAAAGATTTATATTTTGGGTAGGATACATAGAGGAAGAATATGGTAATAAATGAAAATAGATGTAATTACTGTCTAATATAATATTAATTCTATGTTGAAAACAATCCACTAGTTCATTCTTAAGTATATTATATAGGTGCTTTCTCGACTAGCTTAAACCAATGACCACATTCGCAGCGACGCGGAGGACCTTGATGCAGCCACATCCAATTTACATGCAATGCATCCTCATCACAAATGCATCCCATTATACGACTCTCAAATGCACTGTAGACTATATTAGGATTCTCCTTTGTACTGTCTGGTCGGCGTTTTATAGTCAAATTATAGGGATCCTAGAGAGAAACAAATTAACAGAATATATATATCGTTTTCTTCTTTGACAAAAGATATTCCATTAATATTTATCACAAGTGATCTCTAGTAAAAGTACGCATACAGAATAAAATGCAGCCCTAAAAATGAGTCTGCAATATATAAAAATGAGTCTGTAATATATAAAAATAAATATACGTATAAAAATTTCATAAGAAGATAGAGTAGATGCGTATTGAAAAGGTCGTGATGCATTAGATCATATCATTAGTGCGTCAGGGCGACAGAGATGTTTCCTTTTAACTTGTCACAACTTACTTCGTTACCGGCTAAACGGGCGAGCATCTCCCTCTTCTCCAAACCAGTGGCATGATCGAGGGAATCGGCGACTGTCGAGAAAAGAAAACGTACATCGTGAATTCTCTGAATTTTCTCTCCGCGTCAAAATACATCGAATGTCGCCGATAAAAAGATGAAAGTCGATTAGGCGAACGAAAAATATATATTACGTAATACGGAGTACGTCCAAGTATAAAGACGAGAGAAACGTGTTATCCGAAGACGGACGGTGAATATATTCGAGAGCGTTTTAGATGAAATATTTACATTTCTTTTGGGCACACGCGAGGCTGTAGGAAATCGGTCGTCGACAAGTTTGGAGTACGCTACGAGCGCATAACCACGCCATTTTTCAGGCTGCAGAACAGATGTCACACGCTATTCGTCTGTCGGGCCGACTCGGTTGGGTTAAGTCCTTATTTTTAGTCACGAATTGAACGATGCGCAGAGATTGTTATCCTCGGAAACGGCAACAGTGCGCGCGCAGCGCTGCAGTCTCCCTTTCTACGTTGATAACTTTTACAATATAAATAATAAATTATTTATAAATTATATAATAACAATTTATATATGTATATCTATATATATATAATTTAATAATTTGTATATATATAAATAATATATAATATATAATTTATATATATATATATATATATATATTATATTATTTACAAATTTTATTATTAATAATAGTAATATTTAATAAAAATATATAACATTAATATTTAATAATTTATAAATATTATTAATATAATATAAATATATATATATATATATATATATATATATATATATATATATACATGTATATATATATATGTATATTATTTATGAATTATTATTAAATATTAATATTTAATAATTTATAAATATTATTAATAAATAATTTTAATATTATTTAATTTACGAGAAGAAAGTATAAGTAAATCGATATTATTTATCTTTTAATCTTTTAATATTTCAAACGTAGAACACAAGTTTATATAATTTTTGGAAACCAAACATACTTTACTGACGAGATATTAATAAAAATATATTATCGTTTGAATATACATCGACTCCATATTAAATGAATGTTTCACGAATGATTTGATATTTGATTACGATGTCAATTATTGCAACCTGCACATTTGAGAGCTGTATGCGATAACGTGCGATCTCGATAGACATGCGAAATTTTTGCTGATGAGCGATGCCGACGAGATATTAAAGACCGGTGGTTTTATGAGATTTAGTGTGACTGGAAAAAAATTGCTGTGCGTTATCTTAGTCCATCCAGTTATTGTTTTATTATCAAAAATGTATAAATCTTTTATGTAATATTGCTTCAAGAAACATTACAACATAATAAACATTTTATTGTGAAATTAATGTTTTATTATCGACAATGCAAAGATTTACTTACTTATAGAAGCGCGTGACAAACTTTTTTCGAGTAATATATTAAATTCTATAAGACATAGGTCTTTGAATGATATCTTATCGGTATTTTTAATAATAAAATAATAACTGAATGAATTAAATAATTCATGTAATTAGTTTCGATGCAGTCAAATGGCCAATATCAACATTCTCCAATTATCTCCGGGCCCACTTGATTACAAAAATTTACCCAGAATTGATTGTCTTTACTAGTATCTCGTCGGCAATGCCTACACAATTTAATATAGCATTTTGTGAAGAAATTCACTTCCGTAATTTTTTAAAATTATAGATATAAAATATAGATTTTCGCATAGAAATTTTACAATTGTAGAAAAACAACAATTTAATTGTAATTAACTTGTAATTTTTATACATAATTTCGTACAAATGTTACAAGAGTATTTATACCATCGATTTGTACGTTTGTATAAAATAATAAATTATAAATTTTACTAACTATAATTATCAAGTATTTGATCATTTAAAATATTTAATAAAACTTGTATGTGTATGTGTGTGTGTAACTGTTATGATTATCTGCTATTTTACATGAAAGCAGGAGATAAAATAACGCATTTTTAAATATATATTGTACAATTATTTGCTATTGAGAAACATTGCTATATGTGTTTCATAAGTGTAAAAATTTTATGACTTGTATATATAGTATGTGTCAACATAAAACATTCAAATAGTGTGCGTAAGATAAAATAATATAAATTATTTAAATTAATTATATTTATATATATAACACTTTCTTTTTAACATTATATCAAGATATATACATCTAAAATAGTATCAAGATCAATGTTTAGTATTATTAAGGCATTGTTATATTATTAATTATTATCAAAGAAACATTATTTACAAAATCACAAAATGTACAAAAGTTATTTAATCTATATCGATAATAGACAATATAATTGACGATCGAAGAATTAACAATTGTGATAGTATTTATAATTACTATAAAATTTTTGATGGATCTTTATTTGTAGCATTTAATATATGATCCGTTTTAACAAGTGACTGTTTGTGTTAAATCTTAATGTATTCATAAGAAAAATAATGGATTGAAAGAAAAATTTTAATTTAAATAAATAATAATTAAAATAAAATAAAATTTTATATAAATTACGTGCATGTAAAATATTTTCAATCATATTCTTAATCTCTCAATTATTAATTTTTTTTTATATTTATTATTTTTCCGATTATTAAGTTTGTATTAAAACTATTGTACAATATACATTAATAAATTTAAATAAATAAATTTAATCATTATAAATAATCTAAAAATTTTACAATAATTATAAATATTATCAACCATCACAATTATTCAATCTCTAATCATCAGTTATATTGATTGTTATTGAGAGAGAATAGAGATTGTTATATCTAAAAATAGAAATTTAGATTATTATTTTAATTCTTGTTGTAATCGGAATTTGATTATTTGCAGTATTCAGTTAAGATGATCACCCACGATAGATGTACCAGTAGAATGATGATGGCAGAAACATTGTCCGGGTGAAGTAAGCACCCGACATCTTCTGCCGGTTTTCGTTATTGCCATA
This sequence comes from Cataglyphis hispanica, assembly GCF_021464435.1. Lineage (NCBI taxonomy): Eukaryota > Metazoa > Arthropoda > Insecta > Hymenoptera > Formicidae > Cataglyphis > Cataglyphis hispanica. Next base: position 2,148,323 of record NC_065963.1, read on the forward strand.
CAAAGCAATTTCGGCAAACCTAATGGCGTGACACTAAAATCATATTTTTTAGTCATTTTATGAATTATCAATCATTTTAAGGGTATATACCTTCGAGATCGCGACACATTCTTATTATAAATACGATGTCTCAATTCGGTTGCGTCTGATATATCATTAATATCATTATAATATTCCTCATGCGACGAGTGCATCACATTAGAAGAATCGCATTGTATTTCATCGTCCGATATATTCGAAAACTCTTGTTTATAGTTGTACACATTCTCACGATTCTTCTTTAATGGTTGATATGAACAGGAGAGCTGCTCGTGCACGCTTAAATTACGTCGATGGTTCCAAGAAGCGATGAAATGTATTAAATCATTAATTTTCTCTAAAAAAATGATTATTGTCAAGAATAGTTACTTGATGATTTCTCTCACACAGTTTTTAATTCAAATTAGGAAAGTACCTTTGCAGTAGTTTGCTTGCAAAAAGATAAAATTATAGAGTTCCTGTATATTATTCATTAATTTTGTATGCAATTGCATTATAAAACTAAAATATGTTGTTGTGTGTTTATAAGCATTTCCATTCTTATAAGTATGTCCATTCTGGGAGACCAACTTTACTGGTTCTGTCCTCAGTTCTGAACTGCTTGGTCCAAACATACGTTGTATTCCCAGCATTACGAAATACACTGCATTAAGAAATAAATGCATCAAATAGTCAATCAAATAACAAGTCAATATTAATATACATATACATACATACTTATACTATATATCATTTTAATGTGTTTTGATTTGCATAATACTTACTTGCAGTGATTAAGAATATCAGTACTGTCATAGATGTAAAATCTAGAGAGGCTTCCATGCCATGTTTCAAATAAGTAACAAGATTCACTGGAACTATACCCAAAATGCTAGCTCTGGTTAAAAATGGTGCTTGTAAAAACGCAGCAATTATCATCGCCACTAATATATACACAACATGTGAAACTATACGATATATTTTTTGCACTTGTTCACCTAAAAAAATATAAATAATCGATATATACGATTTTATAATCTATATCAAAGTTGAAGTTTTTATATACAGGGTGTCCCAAAACTACCGGACTTCCTCTTAATGGCAGATTTAGAACATTTCAAGACGAAAATCCTAATACAAAAATGTCAAGGCAATCTACTTAAATCATTTTTGAAATGCCTTTAGTTTTCGCATTCATTATTCGTAAAGACAATATAATGCAATGCATAGAGAAGCAAAAACATGAAAATGCTATTGTAAATTTATACAATAATCATAATATTATAAAAAGGACACCTCATTTATAGAGAACTTTTCTCACTTGTTATTTCGCTGTGCCTGAACATGTAAAATCTCAGCCTTTTTATTCGTAAAATATAATTGCTTCCCGTTTAAAAATTATTATAGCCTTGACATTTTTGTATTAGGATTTTCGTCTTGAAATGTTCTAAGGAATCTGCCATTAAAAGGAAGTCCGATAGTTTTGGAACACCCTGTATAACAAAAAATTTATATTTAATGTAATTAATTTAAACAAATTTTTTTCATGCAATTTTATATAATAATACCGGTATATAATAGTACCGGTATCGTCGATATAGTCAGCAATCCATCCCAACTTTTGATCTATTTCTGTGCGCATAATATTAGTGAGATTCCAAATATATTGAATAGTATCATTAATTTGTGCAAGTTTGTGCATCGTCTGCTCGTAATGCTCGATGGTTTTCTCATGTTGCTCTAATATATGATCAGTGCTACTTTCAATTTTTTTCCAAATTGATTGCATTTGTTCTTTTATACTGAGCAAATCTTGTAACACTTCCTGATGATTTGTGCCACGTTCAATAACTTGTTGCTCAAGTTCTTTATGGGCTTTTTCTAGAGAATATATTAAATAAGTTTAGCAAGTTTATATCTAATTAAAAAAAAAGAAAAGAAAAAAAGAGTATAAAAAATGTTTACCTAATTTATCTCTTATATCCTCTGCCATACTTGCAAGCAGAGTGTGTCCAGTTCGTATTAATGCCTTTTCGTTATTCAACTCCCTCAAATTTGATGTTACAAGATTGTGGGCTGTCGCTTGAGCATCCTTCAAATATTGTTGTTGTTCCAAGAGAGCTTTATTTCCCTTGGATAATGATGACAGAGCTTCTGTTGTCTGTTCCTGCAGATGATCTTGACTTTGCTGTATGAATCGTACAATAAATAAAATTTTCATTAAAAACAAATATATAAAATAAGTAAATAACTAAAGAAAAATAATTATCATGCTATACATATATATAAATACTTTCAAAGACTTCAAGCCCTCAATTTGAGAACGTGCAGATTGCATCAGCTTATTGACAGTTAATTCTGTAAGAGCACGAAATTGTGTATTCCGAGCTGCATAACAAACTGCTCTCGCTCTATTACTCATTAAATGATATGCATTCCACATGTCAGCATCCATATTTGTTGTACACTGTTGAAGGGACTAAAAAAATATAAATTATGTTTTTTTATACTTACTATAAGTTATGTAATGATTTTCTTGCACACACTTCCTGTCGAAAGTGCACTTTTTTTTAGAACAAATTTTTAGCAATTATTTCTATTTATAATTCTTTTTAATTAAATTAAAACTTTCATTAAATTTAAATATTCTTTAGTATTAAAACATCTATGAATACAGCAACATTAGATACTAGTACACTGCATCATATAACTGAAAGCTTTGGGGAGGTCTTCAAAAGTAAAAAGAGGGGGAAGTGTGCAAGTTTGAACAGGCATGGAATATACCCCCTCAATTTGTAAAGGGTATAGACATTCTGCAGGTATTTCTCTTGTATTATACATTTTACATTAGCATAAAAGTCAATGCTTTTACATATTACTAACAAGTAACATAAATCAATAAATTTTAGTAAAAAAAATTATGGCGTTAATTCTAGTGCATGAACATGTTCTCTTAAAATTGTATTTTTTTTTACTATTATTTGACATATGAGACATTAAATTGTATATTGAAAATTGCAGAATAAGAGCACGTTTGTTAATATAATAAAATATAATATAATAAAATGTATCTGTTAATTAAATTAATATTACTTAAATAGATTTTTGATAATGAAATACACATATATAGTTTTAACATAAAACATGATTAATATAAAACATAATAAAAAAAAAGTGAAAAAATTTTTGCTTATAGATCATGCAAAGAAATTGTATTTTTATCAAATATATACCATTTCCTCAGTGCAAGGAAAGATCTTTCTGCCTTCAACCGCTGATTGGCAATTTAGAAGATTTACACTCAGCTTTGCGAGCTCTTCCTCTGTCATATCCGAACATGAGGTTCTGATTTTTACAATAACTTTGTGTTGACAGATCTCCAATGGAGAAGAAACCTTAATATCTGTTAACTTGGCAGCTTGTTGGAGAAACTTTTCATCCTCCGTCATTGACTCGTAAGGGATTGAGATCAAAGGTACGCCATCGTTAACTGAAACAGTTGTGTCATCTGTTTTTTGTTGCCATATCCAATCCATTATAGATGCGCTGCCAAGTTTACAATTAAATGACATCAAAAATATCAACAATAAAAGCTTGCAATCCATTTTCAACTGCATTTAATCTGCTGCCTAAAAAAAAGGGAAAGAGAAATAAGTAATATATTTAGAGAAATAAGTAATACATTTAGAGAAATAAGTAATACATTTAGAGAAATAAGAAATATATTTAGAGATACCCTCTAAATATATAACTTTATTTCGTAATTATAATCGATTAACGAGAGATACATGTATGTATAATTACTTACAATTATCAACGGTTTGTGCAGAATTAATGAAAAGATAAATTCCACAGTCACAGACACAGGTTATTTTCTTACACCTATTGCTTATTACAATTCGAGTCCGCTAATGAAGTGACGGTACAAAATCGCGCACACAAGCAATCACAATTAAAAATAGAATAATACGTCGCGAATTATTCGATCGTAAAGTTCCGAGACCGCAGTTTGCATATCAGAATTAATACAATTCTCTGTCACCAAAACAATGTCGAGTAAATAGATATTCGAGATGTCTTTGCTCAATCCTATTTTTTTTTACATCGCATCAGCGATTATTTCTCGGGTTCAATCGCGATGACAAATGACAAATATACCTATCACCTGTTTTACGTACCCGTCCGTTTTAACGGCCGTCCGGTTTGAATGCATGGCGGTTCGTTAACGAAAAAGATCCACCATTTGAAGGGGAAGACCATAAAATATAACTTATTTTTTATCTCCAAAGTGCACACTTATTTTTACCTATTTTTCATCACTTATCTTGCGTATTTGAAGATCATGCTTTACATAATTAGAAAGCAAATTAAAAATGTTCTCGAACAGGAGAGAAATGTATGCAAATATGTTTCTGTAAATTCAAGTACGCCGCGAAGTTGCTAGCCAATCGCAAAGCCGAATGGCACGCACGTGATCATCTAGAATTTTAAAAACGACGAATCATCGAGCAGAATCGTATAATGTCAAATCAAGATTAAAAAGTTTAAAGATGTATTTTTCATTGACAAAATAAAAATGAAAATTTCGCAGACTGTTCTACTATTTTTTTTAAAGTATGTGTGCAAAACCTGAGCACAATTTTCTTTATGAGATTATTTTGGAAATTATTTAAGTTTAAAGTTTGTATTGATTTTCATGGAAAATCATGTATTGTAACATTTACTGACAAATTTAAAAAAGAAAAAAACATTGCTAGCAAAATAAGAATTTTAACATGTATTAATAAAACTCTACTAAATATTTATGCGAAACTTAATTTAAATCGACTTACTAGTTTAAAAATTATTTATTAAAATTATAGCAAAATATTTTAGTAACCCAAAATCTTTCTATAAATTATTTTTTTTTTTTGTAGTTTACTTCAAAAAATATTTACAATCAAAAGTTTTTGTCACTTAGGACAAAATGTTAATTAAAACTATATATTTTTTTTTATAAAGACGTTAAAAAATATTATTTTTTAAAACTTTAATTCTTTTCAAAATCCAGATTTATTTATTTCATTTTCCAAATAATAAATGTGTTTTTTTTAAATTTAGATTTCAAAAACTTTTTATTACTTTAGCCAAAATATTCTTAAATGATACACACTGTTTTTTATTTCCTACAAATATAAAATTCATAAAAATTCGCAGGAATAAAACCAGATTATACATAAATAAAGAGAGGTAATTGAACATTCGTCAAATAAAAAAAAAAATATACATGTGTATAAAAATATTCTTGTACACAAAAACATTTTTTACAGAGAAATATTATATATCACAATCTTCATTTCTTCTCAGGCATAACTTCGCTTATGCCGTACATCCCGGCTAACAAACGCCCGTGAGACGTAGACACTGGTTCCTTAGGTGGTAAATATGGTCCTTTCTCACCCATGTATACGTAACTTTGAGATTTTTTTAAGAAATTATTAAGGAAAAAATAATACAAAAATAACACAAAATTTATTTAAAAAAATAACGCAAATATTTGAGCGGAAAAAAGGAAAATTGAGTAAGAGAATAGATTGCTCACATATCATTAAAAAGAGAAGACTCGGTTGATAATTTTAAGAATATAGACATGTTGCGAGAGTTTTGAAGAAAAGGATACGGCAATCTTAAGATCCAGTATGCGCTTTGTGATAGTTTGATCGGTTCTTCGCATCCAGTGACGAATATCGGGCAAGGTGGTGGGCTAGGTTGAACCCGGGGATTCAATGTGACATGTACTGGTGCTTTAGGTGTTACCACATGGATTCTCATTAATTGAGCGATCAGTGGTTTCGTCTGCCTGAAAATGAAAAATACATTTATCCGATAAATAAATTTGTACATAAAACTTTGTGTTAAAAGTCAAGATATAGGTGTGATAAAATTGTACGAACCTACAAGGGCACGCAAAGTAGAGTGGCATATCGGCTGAGCTGGACGTCACTTTATTTCCACTGTCTTTCACTATTCCATTTCCAGTGGTCTTTAGTACCTTATCGGGCGCGGACGCCATGAATCTGTGCCCGCGTGGGCACTCGTATTCCACGCCGACGAATATCTTTACCACAAATTCTTTGCCGCCCTTGGATTTACGACCACGAACGATATTAATGTTTTGAAAGTTCTTGCCTCCTCGCGAACAATAGCTTCCATGAATCCCGTGATCAGATCCTGTAAATCCCACTGTAGGCCACAAGGAGTTGCTACGCTCCTTTTGATGCTCCAATCTATGGTATAATACATTTTTCTCTTTAGATTTTTTTTTTCCCAGAGAAAGTTGAAAGCAACAATCTCACAAATGTGATAGAGATAGGACATCGTTTCCTCACCTGACGGTCACATCCCATGGGAGTAGAAACGCGGAAGTAGGAAATACCCCGGTTTGATGCTGCAATCCTAAATTGTGCGAATAAAGGCTACTCGGTCCCAAGCATATTAAGGACCAGCTAGAGAATTGCGGTAGTAAGCCGGATGGCGATTCAGTGTGTAACATACCAGGCAGGTATTCTGTTGTTGATGGTTGTCTAACCAACGATTTATCTGTAAAGAACGTGCGCATCTATTGTATATATTCTCACATTTAATCGCGCGAATTAATGACAAAGTTAAAAGTAATGCGATAGAATACCTTTAGAGTTTTCCGCATCACTGTCAGTGACTTCTATAATAACTTTCTGCGAATCACTCGGCGTGAGACTTGTTTTGCCGCTCAATCTGGAGATATCCTCCCCGATCGGATCACTCGTTATCGATGATTGACCGCCACTACCATAATCTGTAATTCCGTCTGTAATGTTTCCTAGAAATTAATCAGTTAAAACTTGGTATAAAAAAATGTTACATCTCTTTCAATGTTACTTGCCATTCAAACTATCGGCTCCTAAACTACAGGCTTGCGTATCTTCTTGGGGCGTAAAAGATCCGTTGCGACTGAAGGAATCGTGATGTTTTGCCGCTGAAAATAATTGTGCTGCTCTGTGCACGAAAAAAAGAAAATGTACATTTGTTTATCTTATTTTTCTTTTGAAAGAATCTTCTAAAATATAATTCTACCTGTAATTATGTGTACTGGGTTGAAACACGGGGAACTGTATACTCTCCAATTGTGCGCAACCGCATTGTTTCGCTAACATTTGGAAATAATCGTAATTCGCCTGTCTTAGACTAAAAGGATCTTCTCTCGAGCCTTGAATTCGACCACAATTGCAAGCACACACATATCTAACTCCACTGCAATGTTCTCTGGTAGGTAGGTCGCTGAAAGCAATTGAATGGAAAAAAGTTTACAATTGATTATAAATACAGAGTGTCTCTAAAGTTTGACCCAGTCTCCTGGATCTCGAAAACAGCTTTAGATATGGAAAAAGGAGAACACATTATGAAAATATGGACTTGAGTCAAGTTTTGTCTTAACCATTTTTCCATGTATAAAGCCATTTTCCAGATCCAGGAGATTGGATCAGACTTTAGAGACACTCTATATAAATAATTTATTAATTACAGAAATATATATAACACATAATCTTTCATTCTTATAAAGATAACATACTTATCGTCCTCTCTAGGTTCAGCTTGCTCTCCGCCTCCAGCACCTTCGCTACCTCCCCTGTGAATGGGATTTGTACAAGGATGACCAGTGAGTGACAATACTTCGCACATTTGTCTGCCAGCACGCCAATGTTTGTCACATTCGGCCTGTAACTTTTCACTGAACTCCTCGAACAACGGACCGCGAGCGTGCATCTCAAAAACTGCCATTGCGTGCGCTAGTTTCGATTCGTGATACGCTCTAAAAAGCGTCATTTTAGTTAGAATATAATCTTTTGTTTAATCGACATCTCAAATAATTTTCAACCTTGTATAATGCTGTGGTAAGTTCTCCTGATACGCTTGTAAAGCTCTCGGAAGTACTTTGCTGCATCGGCTTTTACTAAATTTCACATCGGTATCTAATAAATTATGAAGTGTTGATAGTTCTTTGTCGGTTCCATAAATAAAATAATCGAATACCTTGTTTGCTACTTGGCAAAATATATTCAACGTGGGTATCTATAAATATCACTCATTTTTAAAAGCAGTCCAATAGAAGTTTGACTTATTTAATATTATTTAATATATTATTATATTAAATTTATGTCATTATATTAATTTGGCATTAAACTAATGATGCAATTCCTGAAGAAAACGCACTTCAAAATAAGCTGGTACAGAGTGTCGACCAACGTTGTCGTCAAACCCTTTCGCAAAAGCCAAGTTTATGTGTTGTTGCAAAAATAGTTTAAACAAGCGAGATTCTAAAAAAACATGAAAATTATCTTTACATGTATAGCACAATTTTTATTTCACTTCCATTTATCTTACCAGTATTATCCATTACGATACTATTTGAATCTAAACTGGCAAGACTTCTCGATGTTGTACTACCGGAACTGCTTTTGCAGCTTTGCATCAATTTTCTCGCCATATGACCCAGCATATCCCTTGAATCTGTATTTCCGGTTTGCACATACACGAATTCCTGATTAGCTGGTATTGCAAACAAGGAGTTTGAACTAAAAACAAAAAAAAGCGATTTCGATATTTTGTTAAGTTTCAATGATATTTGATATGTTAAATTTTATACCTGATATTTGTAACAATTCTATTTTTCCTTAATATATGATAAATTTGATCTTCGAGAAAATGTTCTAACTTCTTGATATTACCATCACTATCTGGATTTTGGAACGCTGTAGGACAAGTTTCAAAATAAAATAATACCCGCGGCGAGCAGGGTCTGACGTTTGCGATCCAATCTTTGGGTAGATTATGAATAGAGTTTAACACATCGGAAAGTTGTGGCGAGATCTTCTGCCTATCATAAGAAAGTGTTACAATATTGTATTAGAGAAAAATTTGAACCAACTAAATTTAATTTAAGTGTGCATATCATTTTTAATATACGAATCAAATGTGACCTGTGCTCAAAAAATAAAACTGATGCTAACCTGACTGCATCCATAGCACGAAAAAGATTTACATAACTATAATCAAAGATATGCGTCGGATGAGTAAGTATAATCACGTGAGATATATGAAACAATACTAGGAGCGCCTTTGCATATTTATCTCTCATATGTGCCCATATACTGAGAAAATCCTTGCAATCCTGCTTCTCTGTAAACTTGTCATAGTCAGTTAAAAGCGTATGAGTATCCAAGAATCCTCTCAAGTGCAAGAAAACTGTCTTCTCACGAGGATTATAATATCCTTCAATTTCACACTAAATAAAAAGATAGAATCAAGATACTGCTTGTTAATCAACAAAAACTTCCAGATATTAAAAAAAAAAGATATCTCACCCAAGAATCTTTGTCAATCTCTGGTTCATCCAGGTGATTTAACTGGAGTATGGAACTGAGCATTTCCATCTTGCATCCTTTAGCTCGATATTGAGACTTGCCAAATACCGAGACAATCACTACCTTCTGATCAATTTGTGGAAAACTGTAAATCCAGTGTTAGAAAGAGAGATTAACAAGATATAGCATAAGTTGTAATAAAATAGAAATATAAAAAAAATTTTTTGATAAAATAAAACTTCATACCATAATAATTGAATGAATAATTCTTTACCTGTCCACATCGCATGGGAGTTTAAATTTGTGCGGTCGCATTTATGAGCCGGAGATCTTTTTCTTTTTTTTCTTTTAAATAAATATCCCCAATTTATCTATATAATAAAGTTGTACAAAAATGCGAATTTTATTCGAATTTTGAATAAAGATTTAAAGGAACTCTGCTTAATTTTGTGTCAGAGCGATTGTTTTTCTTTTATTCCCGAATTTTCTATACTCCGTTGATTCCTCTACATTTCAATTGCTTTTTTTTCTTCCAATTTATACACAAGTGCGTCTGCAAATTAAGTATTTGCATTGTTATAATTGCAAGTATTTCTCTGTCAGGTCGTTCTCCCTCCTCACGGGATGCATTCGAAAATTCTACTCGCGGGATAAAATAGCACTGAATTGACCAATCAGAAAGAGATCTGTGCTCCTTTGCTCCCGATTCAATTGAATTCAACTTTACCTCACGGGTAGTATTTTTGAACATACCTTCTCATAACGAGTTTATGTAGATTCTAGATCAGATGGTGCTTTGGAATTTTTATAAATGTTGTATTATTCTAAAAGTGTCGCAAAATGCTTTTGAAATTTTTGATGCCATGATTACGACGTCCTATTAAATAATTGTACGTTCTTAATATGACATCATTGGTAGGATACAGATTTTTTATAAAATTATGCGGAAGTAATTTTTCATCGCGAATTATTACTGCAAGATTCGGCAGTGTTGCTGTCGAGGAAAATGCGAAGAATATCATACCGGCTTCGCAGCCGGGAAAAATTCAAGCTGCATTGTTGAAAGATTTTTCCAGCCCTCTTGTTATAGAGAATCTGGAACCACCAAAGAATGTACAGGCAAATGAAGTGAGTAAAAAAAAATTAAATTAAATTAAATTAAACTAAATTAAATATATATATATATATATATATATTTATTTTAAAGATATATATATACATATATTTATAATTTATTATTTGTAAATAAAACCATATAATGATATCAAAAAACTACATCGAATAATTACGATTTATTTCCATAGGTTCTCATTGATGTTCATTATTGCGCTTTAAACAGTTCTGATGCACTACTCAGTAAAAATTTGTATACATTTGAACCAAAATTGCCAACAATTCTCGGTTATGAAGTTGTTGGAAAATTGATTGAAGTTGGTGTAGAAGCAGAGAAGAATGGTTACAAAATTGGTGATAAAGTCATTGCTCTTAATAAGGAAAGATATGGAGGTTTGGCTGAGAAATGTTTGGCAGAAGTTGGGGTAAAATATGTTTTTTTTTTTTTTTGAAATTTTTTTCTCACATATTATTGTTAATAAATTTGAATCTTATTTAGGATATATGGAAAGTACCATCAATGATAAATTCTATAGATGCTGCAAGCATTTTAGACAGCTATATTACTGCTCTAGTTGCACTAGAAAGAAAAGTCAATATAGATGAGAATGACATGATCTTAGTAAATGTTGGTATAAGTAGTATTGGCCTGGCAGCAATAGATCTTGCAACAAATGTCTATAGAGCCAAGGTAGACTTGTTATGAGTACAATTTATTTTATAATTTTATATTTTTTTGACTTTATATAATATTCTATTACTTTTAAATTACCTAGGTCATTGGAGTATGTGCAACTGAAGATGGAGCAGATCTGGCTCGGAAGAAAGGAGCATTTGCATCCCTTAAATACAAAGATAAGAAATTATTAAAGCAAATAGAGAACATCGCCGCCGAACGAGATATCAAAGCTATCTTTGAGAATGTAGATGGAGAATACTTCAAGAAAATGTTGGATTGGTGAGTTTTTAAACATTAGACATCGGTCTATAGATTCTTGGATGTAGAGAAAAGCTGCATATCTGGATTTCCATGTCAGGTAAGACACACTGGTGAGACATGTAATATTTTTAGCTTTACCGGTGTCTACAAAGATGCAACACTAAAGGATTTGCTGCGCGATGACAATTTCGCTGTGGTGGTGCATCATTTGTCTCGCGAAGGTATAAATCTCTATTTTTTTTAAGTAACCATAATCAACATTGGACGGTTCACTCACTTGTAGCCTCTGTCACGAAGGGCGCATAATCATAGCTGGCACAGCGACAACCGTGACGAATGCTTATTCCGAGGTGCAAAAAGGTTCCTTCAGCATCACCGGTTTTAACCTCATAGAATACAGAAAAAGAAAACCTGACGTATATCGGTATGCTTATATGTTTATAACTTCTATCTCTTTTACTTCCATATATAAAAATTCAATTTTTTTTTTTTTTTAAACTAGTCAAGCAGGAGACGAGGTTTTACAATTCCTTGAAGAAGGACTTATTGGGCCATCTTGCTCATTGATTGTTGGCTTGCATAAAATCAATGATGCTTTGCAGTTTGTTTCCGAAAGTAAATCTTTGGGAAAAGTAAGTGGATTTGATTCAAATGTTATGAAAAAACAAATAAGATTTTACAAAAATTTCTTATACATTTTCTATATATTAAGAATTTATTATAATATATTTAACAATCTCTCTTGTATAACTATTATCCCTAATAAATATTATTATAATATTACATAAATTATGTATAAAATTCACAGGTTGTAATCGACATCAGGAACAAGAAAGCTGATGCAGTAAAAGTTAAGAAATAAATAAATTTATTAATGCACAGTAATATGTATTTTATACATTATAGGATAAATGTTATATAAATAGAAAATGTTAATATGATTAATAAAGTCGCGTTAATAAAACTTTCTTTTCTAATTTGCATATTATGTTAAAAACAAACAAAATCTATCGTTTTTACAGATCGTTCCACTATATTGCAATGGACAGTAATTATTAAAATTTTATGCGACTTTCGCAGTTTACGATTTGTTTCCAAGTTTCCAATGTTAGCTGAAGAAACATTCATCGGCCGCTTACTTATACAAAAATTATTACTTAAAAATTTTTAAATATTTGAACCAATTTTTTTTAAGATACATATGTATTGTAAAAAAAACGAGCTTGCTTTTTGCAATCTTTCAATTGCTCAATGTTATTTTAGTTTTGAAATAACTTTCACATATTGATACTATTCGAAAAAATAATCAGCATGTTTGCGGCATAGATTATATGAAAAGGAGCAATTGTAGTTGCAAAAAGTGCAAATTGTTCAGCAAGTCCTTATCCGTCATTTTAGTCTCCACGGGTGTTCCTTTTAAATATCTAGCGTAGACATATAGATTATCAAAAGTTCTGATTAGCCAGCTAGTGTCAGCCAGTGATTTAGGAACACGAAAATAAAGCGTGAGTATTCCAGATTAGGCGGACTAGTCGTGACTCGATATCGATATTCCTCTAACAATAAGACATATGTATAGAATATAGTGTTTCAAAATGTTATGTTGTGCCTAGACTTTCTATATTTCATGTGAAGGATATTGTGATGATCGAAACCTGCCACAGCGTGTTACTTAAATATGACAGAATGTAATAGCCGTGATTATTTTACATCTGATATATTTAGGTTTATCAAGGCTACTCTTTTGTTTAAAACATCAACTATTGGAATATAATTGATTTATTGAACGAATATTACTGAAGATATCGTATAAATTTGCGCAGAAATATACATTTCATTTCATAAAAATTTATATCAAAACAATTAGGATATATTTTCTATATAACATAGAATATTATAGAATATTAGATAAATCTTAATTTAATTATAAATTAATTATAAATGATATGATTATAAATTTTATTTTTTATAAAATTTATCTTATAATTTTATCTCTCAAAGAAAACTTATAAAATTATTTGTCTTATTTTTCGTATCTTTTTTTTTTATTATTTTAATCTCGACTATTTATATTAATCAGAATGTACATTACAAATTTCTCATATATGTCGAACAGCAGACGCATTCCAGATATTATTAACGCTTTGTACCGACTAGCGGCGAAGGCCAATTAGAGCGGTCTTATGTCGTTAATCATAAAGTGGTTCGAGTTCAAGGTAGCCCCCTTTTAATTGATCGTAGGCGTGCTGTCCAAGCGCGATTTCCAAATCCAATTGTCCAGTCTATCTCTGGATATCAGGAGCACTAGACTTCTTATATGTAAATGTGCTTTCTCCCTAAACCTTGGAGCAAATTGACACGACATGTCATCGTCGCGGAATCAAGGAAAATTGATTCTGTCTACGTTGATCGGTCGCGTGCTGTTCGAATTCCAAGGTGGAGAACGTGGCATATATAAAGATTAAAAAAAAATATATATATTTATATTAAATAGTACAATCTCTTTTACTTTTGTTGCATTTTCTATAATTATGGGTTTTTTTTATTAAATTTGAGCCGTTTCTATCTTTTCTGGAAATAAAAATTGCCTACAATTCTCATGTAATTAATAATCGAAAATTTGTTTTTGATGAAATAAATAAGAAGAAAAAAGATAGACAACACCAACAATAAATCAGTTTTGTTAAGTGGATTTTATTATAATTTTTTGTCCTATAAAAATATGTAATATTATAAATTAGAAAGTATTATGACAAATAATTCTTCTCAAAATTTCTGCTAAGAAAAAGATTTATTTCAAATTAATTCATATTTTTTAATGATTAATATCATTTCTTTAAATTTACTTGCTTTATTTTTCATGAAAATAAAGATTGAAACATTTAAAATTTTCATGTAATTAATTAAAAATCAATAGTTTTTAATGAAATAAATAAGAAGATAGATACAAGATAGACACAAAGTCAGATTTTTTAAATCAATTTTAAGCAGATTTAATTGTAATATTTTTTTATATAGAAATATATAATATTGGAAATTATTGTGATAAATGACGATTCTTGTTAACATTTTTGTCAAGAAAAAGATTTATTTTAAGTTAATATCATATTTTTTAAATATTTAATATAATTTTTCTTAATTTTAATGATTCAAATTAGATATTTCGAAAAAGGATCTTGTGCTAATTAAATATATGTCTGGTGCAATAAGATATTTTATAATGACATGAGAGACAGTTTCTTTCCACAGGTTTTACTTGTCTTATCTCTTCTGAAAATAAAGATCAAGGCTTTTAAAGTCTTTGTTTTACGCAATTAAAAATGAATAATTTCTGATGAAATAAATGTGAAGATAAATGACACAAAGTAAGAGTTTTTAATCAATTTTAAGCGGATTTTATTGTAATATTTTTTTCTATATAAAAACATGTAATATTATAATTTGGAAAATATTGTGATAAATCACGATCCTTTTCAATATTTTCAATATTTAATAAAAAGATTTATTTTCAAAATTTTTTTATATTTCAAATATTTAATACAATCTTCTTTCATACACATTCTGACTCAAACTAGACTTTTTGAAGAAGGATCTTGTGCTAATTAATTATACAGGGTGTTCTAGATCACCTGTACACCCCTTTTCTTTCAAAAACTAAGCATTTTAGAGGAAAACGTTTTGAAAAATTGTATGGTTTTGAGGGGAACATAAGATGGTGTTATTGGTTTGATCTTGGATGGCATCATTAAGGTGAAGTCAAGGACACCTTTAATTTCTTAAATAGAATCCTCTATTTTTTATTGCATATTCTTATAGCTTATGTCGAGAGCTTTCCAAAACACTAAAGTATTTTTTCATATTTTTTGAGTTATTTTGTATCTTAATCTGACATATTTTAATATAAAATATCTCGAAAATTATTTAGTTTTCAATAATACTTTTTTATGTACAGAATAATAAGATGAATCAAATGGTGTACAGAAAATAATTGTTTTTGAAAAAAAAGTATGCAATTATTTGCAATATATTTTTATATAACAATTATTTATTTTTTCTTTACACCATTTGATTCATCTTATTATTCTGTACATAAAAGTATTACGATACAATTATGGAACACTAAATAATTTTCGAGATATTTTATATTTTATACTAAAATATGTCAGATTAAGATACAAAATAACTCAAAAAATTATTAATGAAAAAATACTTTATCATATATAGTGTTTCGGAAAGCTCTCGACATAAGCTATAAGAATATGCAATAAAAAATAGGGGATTTTATTTAAGAAATTAAAGATGTCCTTGACTTGACCTTAACGATGCCATCCAAGGTCAAACCCAATGACACCATCTTATGTTCCCCTCAAAACCATACAATTTTTATTCAAAACGTTTTTCTCTAAAATGCTCAGTTTTTGAAAGAAAAGGGGTGTACGGGTGGTCTAGGACACCCTGTATGTCTGATGCAATAGGATATTTTATAATGACACAATATAAATTTCTTCCACCGAACTTTCTTCTACTAAATTTAGACGTGCATTATACTTCTAGAGAGACAGATGTTTTGCTAGTGATACACGTTGACAGATAATATCATGATGTTATGTTGCGTACTTGCCAGATGTCTTAGATTCGCAGGTAACGAACGATTGCTCGTAGAAAAATTGTATGCGACTTGTTAGCGCAAGAGAGATTGCTTAGATTCTGCGAGATTCTTCCGTTCAAGTTTACAACACGTGGCACTTTTTCGTATCCTCTACATCGTCTTTCTGCTGATTACGCATTGATATTGCACATCCAAATACACACGTGACTTTAAATATAATCCGCAAAACTCAGGATAACTATGTAATGGATAAATGACGCATTAATTGCACAGGTGTAAAGATATAGATATCCTTCGTAAAAAAGGAGCTGGCTATCTTGCGAAATGCGATTCCGAGCAATTTCAACCATCCTCAAACATACATATGTAAGAACTTGAATCATCCAATTCGCGCCACTTATTTCTCGTATGCAATTAATCTGCCGCTATATGTATAACAAGAGATAAACGCATTCACTCTGATATAATTTTACGTTTTTTTAGAGTGAAATAAAGAGTAGAAGTAAAAATTTCAAGTTAGAAATATTATATATATATAAGGGTAGTCGTTAAAAAAAAAATTATCGCTATGGTTCCCTAAAAAAGTAGTAATTGATAAAAAAGAAAAAAATTCTGTAAAACCCCAAGTCTGTAAATTAAACTTTTTTTTTCATTTTTTTTTTTAAGATTTTGCTTATTATTTCTAGTATGATAAATAGATGTAACAATCAATTTTAATGGACAAAACAATTGAATTTTAATAAATTTTTTTGTCAATCATACATAATATAATTTTAATCAATAAAAAATAACTATTATATCAATTATATTAATCAAATAATCAGTAATTATAAATATTACGTTATTTAACAAATTGAAACTTGTAAAATTACATTTATTTATCATAAAAATAAGCAAAATATTGGAAAAAAAAAATAAAAAAAAAATGGAAGAAAACAGATTATTAAACTTGTATTTTTATGAGGCACCTGTTGTCTTTAATTTACAGACTTTTACAGAACTTTTTTTTTTATTAATTACTACTTTTTAGGTGGTGGGAGCGATAATTTTTTTTTTTAACGACACTAATATATATATATATATATATATATATATATATATATATATATATATACTGCCAATTTCGAAAAAGTGAGATTTATAATCTTACGAAATTCATTCATCTTTCGCAACAAACTGTTTAATCATTAACGTATACAAAATATTGTGAAACGTGTGATATGACTCGTAGAATACAATAATAATGAGATGTCATTTAGAGACTAATAGGAGGATAATATAATGAAGGTGACGGATTTTTTGTACTGAATACGACTCTCTCTCTCTCTGATTCTTTTTTCTCATTGATATTAAACGATAATTTTCGTCTTAGATCAAGCAGGAACTAAACAATTATGTTTTTAGCGTTATATAAAACATGCTTATTACGATTTAAAAGTTATATTAAAGCAGCTTAAACTCTGAAAGAAGGATTTATGTCATTATATTCTTGCAAAAAAATCATTATTTTCGTCAGACTTTTGTGTACGGTGTACATGTTTGGTGATCTTTTTATAAAAGACACCAAGATAAAGAGAATGGGAGAAATAGAGAGAGAAAGAGAGAGAGAGAGAGAGAGAGAGTCGTTTTTATCATAATTATTTGTTTTATCTGGAGTACATAAAAATATTCTCTAGGATTTAATCGATCACGATTTTAAAATATTCAAATATAAGTTACAAATCAGGTTGAAAATAAAATATATTTCACTATTTCTGAGATACGTTATATTTTCAAAGCTAGTAAATGCAAATTCAAAATATATACATAAATATCTTTGGGATTAATAAATCAATTTACATAATAAATGATTAGGATTAAGTCTAAATTAATGAACTCCGAGAAAAAGGATGGAATAGAGTTGTTTTCTTGAAAGAAGTGTTATATATAACGGACAATTAATCGGAAACGTGTGAGGCAGGCACGACGTGTCATAATACTCGCCATTGTAGATCATTTCGATCACAATCGAATAAGGCACTTGAGGATCTATTGCTAATCTTTAAACTGTTTCTGGAGCAACCGGTTTCGCAAGTGTGATGAATAACGATCTCGTTACTAGGATGCATTATCGCGTTGCAATAAATTGGAGATTTGACAAGTAGAATTATGATCTGTCTAATATCATTAATTATTTCTTACATTTAACATAAACGCGATATCGTTGCAAAAGAATCGAGACAGTTTTATGAACTAATCAAAAACAATAAAATTATTCTTCAAAGTGTGCAATTAATCAATTATTTCTATATACACAATGAACTACTATACACTAATGAACGAGATTGTTTCTTACGTATAGATGTTTTCATAAGCTGTTGGAAATTTTGGATTAAATTTAACATATATCACATATCCCAAACGGTCCATATAAATTGTTTAATTTAACACAAAAATTTATATTTTGTATTAATTTAAAATAAAATATGTGAAATGGTGACACTAGTACTATGTTAATATTCCAACACAGAATGCAAACTTTATAATAATTTAAAATAAATTTTGTGTAAAATCAACATATTTTTAATGATAAAATTAATTTGATTATTGACGATCTGTAATTATTTTCACTCCTATCGTAAAATAAAATTTACATTTTTTTTCTGTAAATTTTAACAGATAAATTCGGTCACTAATAATACAGAATATATCTTTCATGTAAAATTAAAAATGCGTATTGTGTTATTTTTATATTTTTTGCTTTCTCATAGAGGAAGCTTTGTTTTTGTGTAAAAATTTTTTTTTCTAACTTTTATGCCAATGTGTTTAGAATGTTTTAAAATGTCGAAAAAACATATTTTTACAAAATGTCGAGTATGTGTGTATGTATGTTTGTATGTGCACCAAAGGACTTGGTTCGATTATTTGCCGTAAATTTTAAGATAATGAGCTAAAATTTTTTATATGGATAAAGTATTATTCAAGGTTAGTTGGTATTGTACTTGACTAAAATCGATAAAGGGGTTTATTTTTTATAAAATTTTAAATTCTTCAAAGAAAGATGTTCTAACTTCCACAAATTTTGAGATATCAGGCTAAATATTTTTTCATTAATAGAGTATCATTAAAGCATGGTTGGTATTGAATTTGATTAGAATTTGAAATTTTGAATTTTTCAATACATGCTTGTTCACGGCCTAATTTCTGCAAATTTTTTAAATATTTTTTAAATATAGATTAAATTGTTTTACATGAATAGAATATCATTAAATTATGATTGGTATTGATGATTTGGTGAGAATCGATAAAAGAGTTCTTCTTTTATAAAATTTTGATTTTTTTTGAGAAATGTTTATGTTACGCTCTAACTTCTTCGAATTTTGAAATATGGGCTAAATATTTTGATATGAATAGAATATCATATAAGGATAATTGGTATTGAATTATTTTAGAATCTCGAAAATTGATATTATTCCGATTACTGATATTATAAAAAAAAAACAGAAAATAAAATTGTGAAGAAGCCATGTGCAAGTTTTTAATTTGCACAATTTTTTATTTGTTTTAGTTGTTTTAATAATTTAACATTTGAATTTTTTTAACACTACAGCAATATGTTAAATTATATATGAATGTGTTAAATATATTTAACGTTAAAAAAATTTTAACCGGCATATTTTTTAACAAGAAAACACAAATTTTATTAAATTTAATATCAATACTGTATCAATCTATGTTTACAATAAAAGAGAAAATGGGAAAGAGAGAGATATTTTTAATTTTACCATATTTCTGGAGATAAATATTCGCACAATTCTTATTTTTTGCGGTGTGTTGCGACGCAAATAATCATCGTGGAAAAACATGAAAAGCTCGATTGAGGATCGCTGCTGATTGAGGATTTATCTCAGATTTAATTCAGCTTTTGCAATTTTTTTTTTTTTTAATTAAGAGAAAGACGCGAATGACAATCCTGTCGCACGTCACGGTTCGTCAGGTCGCTCGATCGGCAAAAGAATCACATACTAATAACTGGAGCAAAGCAGTTGTGTAAGCCGGTGGGTGGCCGCCTTTCTCTGCAAAGCGGCTGCCAGTGGTTTTAACGTTGCGCCGAGATTTTCTGTGCCTACAATACGAGAAGATCGTTGATGTGCTGAGATTCATGTCGATTAACGAAATATTGTTGCGTTGAGAACTTAGCATTCGAAAGCGGACTGATGAAAAATATTCTGCGACTCTCCGCCGTTGCTTGGATTTGAAATGAGAAAAATTTGTATCGAAACGATATTTGATTCTACATTCAACTTTAACATCTGATATAAACTCTGCGTTTGAAGAGCAAAAATTTATAATCGCACGCGATCTCAAGATAAATTAAGGATGTACAATAGTAGCAAAAAATTGTCAAAATTAAAAAGAAAACATGTTTCTTACGTTTATACTGTTTGAAAAATTAAAAAAATTAATTCGGGATATGAAGAAAATTAAAGTATCACAAAATAATATGGATTTTGACGTATTCGTAAAAGAAAATAGTTGTAATTAATATTTTTCCTAATTTATGGCAAAAACTTTTGATCGTGAATATCCTCTAAAATCAACTGCAAAACACAATGAAAAACGAGTAATTTGCAGAAAGAGAAAAAGAGACAGATAATATTTTTCTACAATTTTTAGTGAATAACTTTTAAACGAATTAGTGGATCTAAATCAAGTTTTGCACAATAATATTTATTAGAATTTCCTTAATGTATGTGAAAATTTTTATTGCATTGGTAATATTTTTTCCTTGTCAAATTTGTCAATAAATTCTACAATAGGCGATTTTTTATAAGAATCAATAGTAACTTTAAATTTAAATAACTTTCAAACCATTAAGAAAATTATGCTTAATTTTTGCACAAATATTCAGAAGAAATAATAGAAGAATCTATAAAATTTTAATGCTTTTGTTAGTATTTCGATATATATCACATACATCCTTAAGGAAAAAGTCAACTTTAAGTGCATCATTGCATTGTTTTTAAACATAATCATATTTATATAATAGCTTCAATTTTCGATATTATTTTTTTCTTTCTTTGGAAATATATTTTCTTTTCTCTTTTTTTAATTGTAAAGATATAAGTATTTAAACATATTTAAAAAATATATATATATTTACATTCTTTTATTATGCGTGGAAAGAATTATTTTACCTCAAAAATATATATGGAATAATATATTTAATTAAATTAAATTGAGTTTTTTATTTAAGTAACTTTTTGAATATAAATATTGCGTGAACATTACTGTATCTAAAATTAGACTGCTTATTCGCAATTATAAAAAAAACTTCAGGATATTTTCGGCATTGATTGCAGGAGATTGTTTCCATTATCGGTTCGATGCAGAAAAGACATTGACGAAAAGTCGGGCAGCTCCAAGTACGAGCTGAATTTCGAGAGATCAGACAGAAGGTGGGTAAGTGAATTGTCGCGAAGGTCGCCCAGCTCACTTTTCCCCTGCACTTTTCTCGACTCCTTGCAAGCCTTTTACTCCCGTTTGTCTTGTCCGTTACATTTCATTGCATCAAGTCGTTCCCGTAAAAAAAAGAATCTCAATTTTTCACATTTGCATACGTTCCGTTTATCATGTTTTATTACACTAGATTAAATCATATGGAATTATAATACACGCGCAATAGCTGAATCTCATCTATTTTATCCGTTATAAATAATAATTATCTCGAATATCGAACTTTTCCCCTGTATATAAAAAGTTTAAGAATTTTCAAAAGACATTTATATACTGTATATACATGTATATCATACATGATGACATATATATATATATATATATATATATATATATATATGTATATACATATAAAATGATTATTTAAAGTTTTATTAATAGCCCAGTCTATATAAAAAGTTGATAATTTTAAGAATTGTATTTTTGAAGAATATCGATCTTTTGGCTGTTTTTTAATTTATATATATATATATATATATATATATATATATATATATATATATTGTTATTGATGTTGAAACAGTACATTAATGAAAAAACTCAGTCTAATTTTATTCCGTAGAATATTTTTAGATTGACTGAATATAATCTTAATTAGAAAAAAATTTAAAATAATAAGGCGATGTTATTTTAAAACTAGATTAAAGTAAATTAAATTTATTTTAATTTAAATTAAATTTAGATTGAATTTAATTTTAATTTTACTATATTTTTTTTTCATTTCTTGAATATCAGAAAAATATTAAATATTAATTCTTTAAATTCTAATTAAGTTTAGTATCTCAATAAAAGTGTTCTTTTCCATTAAAAGAAATGAAGTTATTCGGTTTATTAATTTTGAGAAAAACGTTTTTAAAGTTCTACAGGCTTATTTAAAGACCCTCGCGTCATCCTATTCAAAGTCTTATAAATCTCTCAATTTTTGATAAAAGTTGAAAGACTTCTTCAGACATCATATTTTCAGAAAATGTGAAAAAAATTGATTTTTTTTGATCTTTTAAAGTAAATTGGACTCTGAAAGGATAAAATTTTAAAGGAGTCATTATTAAGTAATCGCATTATTACAGAATGATTAAACGGAACAAATGCGAAAGAGATGAGAATGGCCGCCTGCTTTCCTGTAGCGTTTCCCTTCGGCGTTGATAGAGTGATGATTAAGATTGTTGAAAGCAAAATATGCAACTTCGACAAGATTTATCGAAAGTGACATTAATACCCAATCTAATTTCTAATTTCCCTTTCGAAACGATACCTCACTTATTTTATGACGTGACTTATTACGTATTCTTTCATTAGGGATAATTATTACGCGCAGCAGTAAACGACTTATGCTTTACGTTCGCGTGTTTATTAAACATGCATGAGAATTATCTGTTGCGCGACGAGGAGGCCAAAATTCGCTTAATCTCTTATAAAAAATGCCTTGGAATAAAGCTGAAAATAAAAGAAAATAAACATAATAGATGCATTGTAGAAAAATTTATGTTTTCTTGTTAGAAAATATGCCGGTTAACATTTTTGTGTTAATTATTTAACACATTCATATGTTAATTTAACATATTGTTGTTGTATGGATTGAACTCAAATGTTAAATTATTAATACAACTGAAAAAAGTTCATCAAAATAACACAATGCACATATTTTTAATTTTACACAGAGATATGTTCCATATTGTAAGTGACATAGTGTCTATCTGTTAAAATTTACAGAAAAAAAAAATGTTGACTTTACAATAAAAGTGAGAGTGACTACGATATGTCAATAATATTTTTACAAGTTAACTTTTTTCATTAAAAATTTATTGATTTTATACAAAATTTCTTTCAAATCATTATAAAGCTGCCATTTATTTTGTATTGTATTGTTAATATAGTGTTAGTGTCATTTTGTGTCGCATATTAAATTAAATTAACACAGAAATTTATGAAGACCGTTTGGGGCATGTGATATATGTTTAATTTAAGCCAAATTTTCCAACAATGTGTAGTAAAATATATGAATTAAAATAAAATATTAAAATTGATGTAAAATTTTCATGTACATCATGAAAAAAAGAAGCAACATATTTTTGTTAACCCTAATCCCTCTAACCATGCCTTTTTGTGTCCCATGCGTTTTAAATAAAACAAGTTGTAACGCGTGTTTCTCAACATATAATTGTTGTAAAAAAATATTTAAATAAATAATTTCCAAATTTTCTTTACATTGATTTTTAGTCGAAGGTATAAATATATTATAATAATTTTTAGGGAATTTTTCAAACCTATTAACATACTGAAAAACGTGGGACACGAAGGGCATGGTTGGAGGAATTAAGTTGCGAAAGAAACATCGGAGGGATTAGGATTAAGTGAGATTTAGTTTCCAAAAATTGATCTTATTTTTGCAAAACATTTTTTACTTTATACAGAAAAAAAAATTAATTACTCAAGAAGATTAATTTAAATTAGTGATGAAGATTATATATGTTTCCATAGGATTTTGTTTATCTGGTCGATAAACAAAATCGATCAGGATAAGCGATATCGGAACGAGTGAAGACTCTGATGGACGAAGGAGAGAAAGAAAGAGGGGATTTCTCGTGCTAACAGAAGGGATAAGAAACCCATGCACGGACTCTTACCAGCGGTGCGACGACTTTAGTCTGACGATCGCTTCCACGGAGCGAGGTTGACTAAATCTGACATTATAATCCCAGGATAGTCCGTCGGTTCGAGCATACACGGTATCTTGGATCCTGGTGAGTGATTGGTGCAAAACAAAAAGAAAAAAAAAAAGAAAGAAAAGAGAATTCGACGAGGAGTGCTCCCAAAATCTCGCGTCGCGATGCTTAAAGGTTTAATTTAAATTTTACTTCGTGAAACGATACGGGGAAAACTCAAGCTGTCAAATATTCGAAACTCATAGCGACGCTTGATAAGTTAAATCGCGCGTGTAAAATGTTTTCAATGCAAGTATTGTGAACGAAGGTCGAGACAAGGAAGTCGGAAGGAAGGAAATTTTTCTTCCAATAATTCAGATTATTTAAATTATTGTTATCGAAAAAATTTTGCGGGAGAACGAGAAATCGGGGCTCCTTCCAACACTGTAATAATTTACATAATAATTTATATTCCCGTATCAAATTTCGCTAAGAATATATACCCCCCAGTTTCCGCGGCACGTGGCACGAGTCTGCTCCCTTCTCGCTCGATCTTAGCAAAATCGAGAAAGCCGTCGACTTCGTGAACGTGTGCGCGTGGTGCAACGGGCAGGAGAAAGTGCTCTTGCTGTGTGTCTATCTTTCGATATTTTCGGCCGATCGATTCGCGACGGCGGAATCGATGACCGAGCATCGTCGGCGACCTGCCTGACGATGACTGCCTCGCGTTTATTCAGGACAGCATGATTCTCGGCGCGTGCGGCTCGTCCGCGTGCATTAACATGCGCGAAGACACACGTGTTCGCGGGGACCGCTAGATCCATCTGAAGAGGCTCGAGAAGAATAACGCCTAACGTAGAGCAGGAACGAGAAATATCATCTGGCAAGGATCATCGAACGTGCGACGATCGAAGATCAATTGCGAGGGTAATTGGCCGCCGAACTATACGGGTTAGTCATTTTTTATTTTCTTTATCTGAGATTTTTGGAGAATAATTAATTAAATGGACCGCTTTTTGTCAGAGAAAAATTGGGAAATTTAATACAAAATATGGATCAAACAAATTTTATTTTAAATTGCGATTACTGAAAAATTGACAGGCGAGAATTTATGAGTTGTGTTTTCTAAACGTTCATAATTATTAGTAAATTATTTTAAGAACATAATTGGAAGAGCATACAAAGCGCATATATTGATTCGGGAAAAGTAATGATTCACACTCTGAAGGATAAGAAAATAGAATCATCTTCTAGCTATAAACAATCATAATTCGATTTTTCATTAATCAAGTTAGAATCATGGCTTTGTTTATATTTGTATTTTTATGGAAAGTGATAAAATTGCATAAAAAATTACATCTCATCGATTTTATCGCCACTTAAATATTTAGTAGGGGAAGTTTTTTTGAATAATTTTCCGCAAGAAAGAAATGGAAAACGACGTTGGTTTAGAAGATATAAAAAATTAAAATTGCACAATTTTAGTTTTTTTTAGGTATTATACAGTAACATTAGGAAACAGGAACAGAAGTTTGTGTACTTCTTGAAGTTTGTTATATTTTTTGCAGAGTAGACGTGGAAAAAATTTTTGGGAAAGTTTTATGGGATAGATACATCGATAGATAGATGGATAGATAGATAGATAGATAGATAGATCATGGTAAATTGAAAGATAAATTAAATGTTTATATCTAGTTTATTATTTTTCCTCATTTCTTCTTATTTCGCTAAA
The DNA here is from genome assembly GCF_021464435.1 of Cataglyphis hispanica. Taxonomy (NCBI): domain Eukaryota; kingdom Metazoa; phylum Arthropoda; class Insecta; order Hymenoptera; family Formicidae; genus Cataglyphis; species Cataglyphis hispanica. Next base: position 2,174,253 of record NC_065963.1, read on the forward strand.
TATATCTAAAGTGAAAAATATTATTTATGTAATGCGTGGGAGGGGGAGGAGCCTCTCCTCTTGTACCCCTTCCCTAACAAAATTCTAATTTAACTTAACCTAACTTTCAAAACTGAAAATAGGTTTGGGTCAGGTTAGAATTTTTGCAGGTTAGTGCAAGGGAAAGGCCGGAGCCTCTCTCCATGCGTAAATGTCATAAACAGTTTCTTTCAATCAAAAAATAATAAATTATTACAACATATACAAATTTCAATTTGTTATATTTATTTTCAAAACGAATTTTTGCCATCCTCCTTTTTTCTTTGCGAAGAATTACTTAGAAGAACGTCTTCTATATAACATATTTAAGTAACGATAAAATCAGTGAGGTGTAACCTTTTATATAGTTTTATCTGGAAAATTATATTTTTAGCCACTTATTTATATATCGGCGACGCACGCACACATATATATTACGTAATGACGGGTTGCATATGCAACATTATGCACGGCCCGTCACCTAGACGTAAACTTATTTCAACCAGTTTCTTCGATATTTTTCTTCGATTAGAAATATCGGCTTTCACTATACAACTATAGATGCGCGTCTATATAACGGCTCCTAAAAAAATTCAATTCACACTATTTCTTCCATTATTTTTTTTCTGCTCATTCTTCATTCATTATTTGTTTCTTGTATACGCGGAATCCTCATAGGATTACTTTACTAAATGCTAATTAATATCTTTTCCTATTTTTTTGCGACACGTAGAAATTTTTAAAAATAATTTTCTTTTTAAAAATAAATTACACTTGCCAATTTTTGTAAACCATCATTTTGTTTGAATTTTTAATACGGAATATTTTTTATATTGATAAGTTAATTAAAATTACTGTTTAACGATGAAGTGAGCTCTCGAAATATCCTAAAAAATACCGAAAAATCGATTAAAAAAAGTCGCAAATAAGCCACTATGCCGGGTCGTTTTCTCGGTGTTTGCCAATTTTCCGCGATTAGAAATGCCCATCTTTTCTTCTTATTACTTATAGAGCGAGAAAATCGACAGGTGCGAAAAACTCACCAAAGCGTGTTATTTATCGTCACAATCGCTGCGTTTTGCATATCAGTTGAAGTGTTTAAGTTTTTTTGTTAAAAAATATGCTAGCTAAAATTTTTGTGTTAAATATTTAACACATTCATGTTAATTTAAAAATGTTCTGGATGTACAATAGTAGCAAAAAATTATCAAAATTAAAAAGAAAACATGTTTCTTACGTTTATACTCTTTGAAAAATTAAAAAAATTAATTCGGGATATGAAGAAAATTAAAATATCACAAAATAATATGGATTTTGACATATTCGTAAAAGAAAATAGTTGTAATTAATATTTTTCTTAATTTATGGCAAAAACTTTTGATCGTGAATATCCTCTGAAATCAACTGCAAAAAACAATGAAAAACGAGTAATTTGCAGAAAGAGAAAAAAAGACAGATAATATTTTTCTACAATTTTTAGTGAATAACTTTTAAACGAATTAGTGGATCTAAATCAAGTTTTGCACAAATATTTATTAGAATTTCCTTAATATATGTGAAAATTTTTATTTCATTAATAATATTTTTTCTTTGTCAAATTTGTCAATAAGTGCTACAATAGGCGATTTTTCATAAGAATCAATAGCAACTTTAAATTTAAATAACTTCCAAACCATTAAGAGAATTGTGCTTAATTTTTACACAAATATTCAGAAGAAATAGTAGAACAATCTATGAAATTTTAATGCTTTTGTTAGTATTTCGATATATGTCACATACATTCTTAACATTGCTATTGTACTAATTGAACTCAAGTTTAATAGTTAAATTATTAAAACTGAAAAACGTATAAAAATAACACTATGTGTACCTATTTTTAATTTTACATAATATATATGTTTTGTATTATTAATGGTAGAATTTATCTGTTAAAGAAAAATATTTGAAGAATTGAATTTGAAAGAAAAATATGTTGATTTTATTCTACAATAGAAGTGAGAATGGTTACAGATTGTTAATAACATTTTTCCAAGTTAATTTTATCATTAAAAATATATTGATTTTTTAATGTAATTTATTTCAAATTAATAGTTTGCATTTATTTTGTGTTAAAATATTAATAGTATTAGTGTCACCATTGATATATCCATATTATGTTAAATATAAAAATCTGTATGGGGACCATTTGGGACATGCAATATATGTTAAATTATAAATATAATATAAATTTTTTAACTATGTAAGGATTCTCTCTCTTTCTCTCTCTCTCTCTTATCTTAAATAATCCAATCATTCGTCAGCTTCGTTTCCTCTCTTTGTCGGCAATCATAAATTTTCATTCTTACTTCATAAAAACAGTGAAATGCAGCTGTGAAATATCATCGACGCGCAATTAAACCTGAAGTTAGTAACAGTTGAAAAATAATTCAAGAAATATTGAGTCTACTAATTTAGGTTCAAAAATTTTCTCATACATATATCTTCTCCTTTAACATATATATTTCTATATAAATTACTTTCGCTTTAATATTACCCACTCTTACTTTAACATCGTTTAATCGATATCTCTTAATTAGCATATATCCGAGATGCATCTAGTACACCAGTCGTTTTGATATTGCCTTTCGATTTTTAATTTTTGCCATTTCTTTTCTTCACACGCTGTGACATCGACAAAATGTCACAGACATTTCGATCTTTTAAATAAATAATACTTAAAAAATATGAAGTTCATGCTTTTTAAAAATCATTGGATTAAGCTTGTAATTTATTTTACATTACATATCAAATGAGCGATCATTTAATCGTTAAGAAAAATTTAGGAAAATCGCTTCCTCGACTCAGTCTACTTAGTCATGTTTGTCGAATCCGCCTTGTTGATCGAATCTGACGTTTCCTGAAGTGCCGCAGGAAACTCTCTCACTTTCATTCGCACACGTGCTACGCATCACGCACACCACAACATACTCTCCTCTATTCAATTTCCATTCTATCACCGCGTGATTCGGATATGGAATTTTCAAGAGAGAAAATCTCTTCTCTACGCAACCACGCGAGTAATCTCAGCCATTCTGGATTCCAAGATAAAACTATTTATTTGCATTTACAAGGATAAACATAAAAATACACATGTAATATACATTTTTCATAACAAAAAGAAAGAGAGGACTCCAACGATAGAGAGATCTTTGGTCGTGCGTGCGAAGAAACATCATATAACGCGAGTGCGATCCAGTTAATTAAAGAAATAGAAGTTGAATTACCGATAAGCCTATCGCGTTCTACGTCTTGCGAATTATAATCGCACGCGAGACTGTTATTACACGCTTTCTTTCAACCTTTTGTCCGAAAAATTGCGTATCATCGTTGTTTAACTCTCTCGCACGACGATGTATCGCATTCTTACAAGGAATTCTTGATAGAGAGAAGATCCGTTTCAGAGCGACAGGATTTCCTGTCGCGTTTGAATAAGATATTTCGCGATCTAGGTCGAAGGAGCAGATTTCTCGTCGTAATCTTGCGATATATACTAATGGAGAGAGAATTTGGCTTAAATTTAACATATATCGCATTCTTCTAACAATCCACAAATTTTTGTGTGAATTTAACATCATATGGATATATTAAATGATTACATTAATAATATTTCAACACAAAATGCAAGCTTCATAGTAATTTGAAAGAAATTTTGTGTAAATCAATATATTTTCAATGATAAAATTAACTTGGAAAAATATTATTGAGAGTTTGCAATCACTCTCACTCTTATTGTAGCATAAAATCAACGTTTTTTTCTGTAAATTTTAATAAATAAATTCTGTTATTAATAATACAAAATATATCTATTGTGTAAAATTAGAAATTTGTGCACATTGTATTATTCTCACTATTTTATTTAATTGAGTTAATAATTTAATATTTTAATTTAATTAACGCAATAGTAATATTTTTAATTAACACATAAATGTGTTAAATATTTAACACAAACATTTTAATCGTTATATTTTTTAATAAGAAAACACAATTAATACAAATAAATTGTACAAATAAATAATACAAAAAAATAGCATTTGTGAACCAACGCAGTTTTTAACGCGCATACTTTATTGTAATTAGTCAACAATTATTGCTGCGAAAGCAAACGCTTCGGATCCTTTCTTTGGGCCATCCTCAATGCAAATAATTATTAATAATGAAATTCAAATACATAATTACATACTTACATAAGTGGTCAGTAAGCAGACAACAATGTGTGAAATAAAATAAAGTTGTTAAAAGTAATATTAATTATAAATAATAACATGGTGTTTAAATCAGACATAATGCTTATAATGTAAAATTGAACAAATAAAAATACATAAATATTGTTACGCAAGGTCTCAATACGTGAAATTAAATAAAAACTGTCAAACTTGCAAAGTCAATCCATGCATTAAATTCTTGCTTTAATGTAGAGATGGAAATTATCATAGTGCCTCTTAATTTGCAGTCTTCTCTGGCTGGTCGAACAGGAAGTGATAAAAAAGAGGTGCATTCATGGCTTTTTGTGTACACCACATGCTAACAAACAAATGAGTGCGACTTCTAGTATTATATATAATCTTGCACAATTTTGTTGTGTAAAAAAGTAATTCTATTAATTAACGCTGTTGGTGATTCGATATAAATACAAACAGAGATGCACTGTTCATGTGTTCCGATAACCTTGACGAAAAATTTATGATAATTTATTTATTAAAAAGATGTATAAACATCACTACAGGTTTCCTGTGTCTATTTGTAAATTGATGCTATTTTCTACCTCTTAATCTTTTTCTTTTTTTTATTTCTCCCGATAAGGAAAAAGTGCTTCCGATCTATACAGATCATTTCACACCGATCTATATCATATCATCTTGTCGATATCTCTGTCATTTTTGAAAAGCCTCTCAAGAGGTATACGGGGGATGAGGTTTCGGACAGTTTCGAACCTGATGATTTGCCGACTGTTACTCAGCGACTTCTACACACATTATCCTGCCTTTTAATATAGATTATTTAATATAGATCAATTCTGAAATTAAATGATTTTCTGTTTAGAACATTTATAAGGGTGTGGATTACGAGACATTACGATAACTTCTATCTCTCCATTAAAGCAAGGATTTTAATGCATCGATTGACTTTGCAAGTTTGACAGCTTTTATTTGATTTTACGGATCGATTATTAATTTAAGGGGATACAAATTTTCCAACAATATAGAAAGGCTCAACGAGTCATTTCTACCTGCTCATTTTGCTCGAAATGACCAAAAACATCAAGGGGAAAATAACGAAGAATTTTTCCCTTTTTTGTATGTTACATTTATAAATATTTATAGATTCCCATCATCACGCGCATTGAATCTCTCGTGTCAGCTAGACTAGTCGATCATTTTTATTATCGTGAATTTATTTTTCCAATTTCACTTGATTGCATTTTTACCTCCGCATACCAATCACTCACAGAACTATTCATCAAAGTACTACACTTATAAATAACTGTAGAGATTATTCTGTATTTTTTTTCTATTTTTTTTTGTCACGACAAGATGAAGCCTTTGCGCTTTGATATACGTGGTTGACCGATTTACATAATAATTTCAACGCTTACCGTAACGCAATCTTTTTGAAGAATTTCGACGGCGTTTAAAAGACCGCTTATCTCGAAAACGAAAGTCGGTCTTGTCTTGCAACTATCGCCGCTTGGCATATATCGTTTTTTTTTCTTTATTCGCGCAGTAGCTGACCACTTCTGGCCGTACCTGCTTGTTCGGCCGATACTTGAATTGATTCTATTTCACCAACGTGATATGTAAGTTTCTAACCGTAAATGATCAATTATTAATCTTTCCTTACTAATGCGGCAAAATTGTGTAATAAAAAAACCAGTCTCTCTCTCTCTCTCTCTTTGTTTTAAGAGGGTCTTCTAGTCTTGAGGATTAAAAAAAATCGATTTTTTGCGTTTTGTTTTGAAAGCTTACAGTCTTAGGTACATGTCACCAAAACATTTTCTAGAAAAAATAAAAACTGACAAAGTTATGCAGGTCAGAATGACGTATGGAATCACTCAGTCGATTCAAATAGCGCGTATCAGCTGGCTGCTTTACCCTCAGTTTCCTTTGTCCTATGAACAATATAAATATACATGTGTTGTTTATATTTTAGAACGTCCCCTCTATGGCCTCGGAATGTCTGAATAATGTAAATCCAAAAGTTTTGACATACCGCGAAAAATGTTTGACGAAACTTCAAACGCGTCTTCCTCATAATCATGTTTTCGGACATGGTGATCGCGATTTTCAAAAAACCTACTAATCCGATCGCCATATATTTTACATTTATATTCAGTATACATGCTATTATTATTAGAACCACGATCAATAACCTACATTGATTTTTTTTATTTTTTTTTTTGGCCTAATAGAGGAAAAAATGGATATGATTTGGAATTTTTTTTTCGAACTGCTGTCATATTAAAATTAAACACATAACATCAATCAATTATGTTAGTTTAAACAAGTATTAAATATTGAACTATCCCTTACATAACATTAATATGACAAATAAAATCTTTTTTTGTTATCTACTTTTGATATATTTTTAGGAAATATATCACTCTTGTACACTAAATTTTTATTCATAAAAAATTACTGAAAATAGCTTTGAAACTCTCAAGACTAAAAAAAAATCTCTTTGAAGTTAAAAAGTGATGAATCTATGAATCTCTCGTCGTCAATTTTCTTTCGCGGATCAAAGATTTTTTCTCAGAAGGAAGGAGAAGAAACAAAGAACCAATATGTGAGATCGGGCGTTTATTTGCATAAAATTCGACTTACATAATATACGTCAAAGAATCAAAGGAACGAATCGATAATTGCTGTATCTGATTAAGATGTATCAGGGGAATGGAATATACATATACTGTTAAATCGTGCGCCAATTTCGTAACACAGTGCAAAAGGCATTTTGCACCGAGTAATAAAACGCCGCCTTTTATAAAACGCATGTAATGCATCGCGCAGGAATTTAGCAGCCGTGATGTAGAAAGCGCTCATAAAGACGTTTTAGACGCACGCGAATTAGATTTTACGCTGGCTTTCTTTAAAGTTTAAATGCTGCTTGACTTTTCAAGGAGCAAAGCATAGAAAATTTTTGACTCAAAATTGTGAAATCCGAATCAATAATGCGTTGTTATCATCTCCTGAAATTTATTTCTTTAAATCTTCAAAATTTCTCTATACGATAGCCATGACATCATAGTTTTTTTGTATATACACAAATATAATTTTTTATTATATATATATATATATATATATATATATATATATATATATATACTTTGTATTATTATAAAAAATATATTAAATCCAAAAATGATTTTTTATTAAAAAAAATATTTATTTAAGTACTTATAAAGGAATTAGTTATTTCAATCAAGCAACAAATATATTTAAATTAGTAAAATGTAAAATAAAATTAAAGTATTTATTTACAAATAAAAAGGAATTAATTTTTTTCATCTTTATTATACTAAATTTTATTTTCTTAAAAAAAAAAATATTTTTTAATTTTTGGCTGATTGTTTTAAAGACAAAGTTTTTCTTTATTTTAACAAATAATTTTTTATCTTTAAATAAATATTTTTTATATTAAAATTCTCAATATTATATTTTGTAACTTATTTTAGAAATTATAATTTTATAAATTATTTTATAAATTATAATTTTTATTACACGCAAATAATTTATTCAATATAACAAAATATTTTTGAAAACAAATATATATAAAGTATTTATTTAAATTAAAAAAAATTGAAATTAACAAAATGTATTTATTCGATCAAGAAAAAAAATTTTATTTTTTGTCTAATAAAAGAAAAATTAGAGATAGCTTGCAAATAACGAACGATAGTGCAGCTGTCGATCTCTCTTTCATGTCATAATAAAAACTCGGTTACGTTCCTTTCGTTCTTTCCTCTCTCTCTCTCTCTTTTCTCTCTTCAGACCATTTCTCCCCCTTGCTCCCAGTTTTTATCAGCTGATCGGTGCACGATCGATAACTCTCCAGCAATAATCGACACCGCGTTACGCAAGAGCGCCTTTGCGACACGACCCACGCGCAAAATGTATTGTTAATCCTTTCTCGAGTGTGCCGTGTATTACGAAAAGAATGTTACATAGCGCTCGCGATTTTCCTACCCACTTGACTGCTATCACTCTATTAACTCTGTCGCGTTTATTTGTGCTCCAGACATAATGCGCAACGGGCTATTGTTAAGACCCACACGCGTTATCTTCAAGTGTTATCTCACAAGCTGTCATATTTCTTTTTATATTTCTTTTTAATATTAAAAATAATACTAGTCTATATCGATTTCATTCTCTTCTATCATTATTGCTGAGAATGTAAAGTTATTGCGGGGATGTAATTTTATGAAACATCGAAATTTTGAAACGCGTATATTTTAAATTTAATAAAGAATAAAAAAAAAAATAGGTACCAAACTGTAATGTAACTTTTGGGGAGCCGTAATTTAAAAAGTAAAAAATAAGAAACAACTATTATGTCGTGAGAAAGAAGCGCTCTATCAATTACGGCTTTCTCACGAGCGTTAAAACGAAAGTGCGGGTTCTCAAATTCATAAATTAAGAAAATTTATGAATGAACTGAGAATTTTTTATTCTAGAATTTCCTTTCTACTGTCTTATTAAATGATTTCTGCAATGCAGCGATGAAATCTTCTGCATATAAGAAACTGTCTCCTTACTCCGTATTTCTAACGCATACTTCGGCGAATTTTGTTCAATAAAAAAAATTATTTTTAATATACAGTGCAGCTTGATTACACATCTGGCGTTTGAATTTAATGTCCGTGATTAGAGATGCACGCGTTCATCGTTATACGTGGCGCGAATGAACGAAGGACAGGTGTGACAGGTGTAGACATGCGCTGATGAGCTGTTACTTTCGCAACGAGTTTAAGTCTATTGCAAAAGCTGCCAAGAATTTAGCCGTAGTTATTTAGCCCTGACGCATTTTAATCCGAGCTTCCTCATTGAAATCATCTCAAACTAGATTAAAAGTTCTCGCACCGGAAAAAAATGTACTGAATCCAAAACAATTTCCTTTGATTTAAAAATATGAAATAAAAGCAAAGTGTGCTTCTATTTGCAAATAAAAAAAATTGTTTTTGTATTTTTATTATACTATGAATTATTTCCTTTAAGAAAAAATTCTCAATATTATATTTTACAAATTATAATTTTCATTATATGCAAATAATGATTTATTCAATATAACAAAATATTTTTGGAAACAAATATATATGAAGTATTTATTTAAGTAAAAAAAAATTGAAATTAACAAAATGTATTTATTTAATAAGAAATTTTTTGTTTAATTTTTGATTGCTTGTTTCAAAAACACAGATTCTTTTTATCTTAATAAATAATTTTTATATTAAAATTTTAAATATTTTATTTTAAAATTATAATTTTTTATTATATACAAATAATACTTTAATATGACAAAGCATTTTTGAAAACCAAGTATATATATTTATTTAAGTAAAAAAAATTAAAACTAAATATATTTAATTGATTAAAGAAAATTTTATTTTTAGTGCAAGGTTCCTTTCTTCTTTAAATAGATTACACGTTTATGGAATTTTATTTTTTATTTTATAATGAGCACTAAATAAGATAAGATTAATATTTTGTTGCATAAAATTCAGAAGAATCCCAAGTATATATTTTTAACTTAAAAATTAGATACATGTATATGTAAAAAGATATTAAAAATTATTCTTATTAAAGAAACATTTAAGATATTAAATTAGCAAGATTAAAATATTGCATTTTTCTATAAATACTATTAACTTTTAATCCAACTCGATGATTCAACTAAATATTTTGATGAGGAATCTCAAGAAAAAGATATTTGTTGCGTTGAGCATTTTCTACTAACAAAAGTGAATTTCGAAAGATCTCCGGTTCCGCGTGATCGACCAGCGCGATTAGATCTGATAGACATAAAATGGACTATCGATCCTGGAGACAACTGTGTACGTTAAAATAGTATGCCTACACGCTTTCTTCACACGTTTAGCTTTCGTTGCGCTGGCCCGCTCGACACGACATAGATCTATCATTATGTCTAGTTTAAGTATACTTTATCGCGACTATCTAAATAGCTAATTTTATCGAAATTATATATTCTAAATACGTTTTGAATTTTTACTTGCAAAAATACTGCCAAAAAATTGTTTCTCAGTCGCTTTGCTAAAATTTTTTTCATAAACATTGTTAACGTGATGTATAATCAGAGAGGAGAGAGAGAGAGAGAGAGAGAGAGAGAGAGAGAGAGAGGAGAGAGAGAGAGAGAGAGAGAACTTATATTCTCGCAAAGCAGCATTAATTATTTTTATTGTTTTACGGGAAATATAATTTTTAATACATACATAATTTTTAATACATAAATTATATATATATATACAGGGTGTCCTAGACCACCCGTACACCCCTTTTCTTTCAAAAACTAAGCATTTTAGAGAAAAACGTTTTGAACAAAAATTGTATGGTTTTGAGGGGAACATAAGATGATGTCATTGGTTTGACCTTGAATGGCATCATTAAGGTCAAGTCAAGGACACCTTTAATTTCTTAAATAAAATCCCCTATTTTTTATTGCATATTCTTATAGCTTATGTCGAGAGCTTTCCAAAACATATATATATATATATATATATATATATATATATATAATTTTCGAGATAGTTTATACTAAAATATGTCAGATTAAGATACAAAATAACTCAAAAATTCTTAATGAAAAAATACTTTATTATATATATATAATACATATATATATAATAAAAGTATTTTTCATTAAGAATTTTGAGTTATTTGTATCTTAATCTGACATATTTTAGTATAAACTATCTCGAAAATTATTTAGAAAAAATAAATAAAGAAAAAATAAATAATTGTAATAAAAAAATATATTGCAAATAATTGCATACTTTTTTTAAAAACAATTATTTTCTGTACACCATTTGATTCATCTTATTATTTTGTACATAAAAGTATAACAATACAATTATCAAACACTAAATAATTTTCGAGATATTTTATATTGTATATTAAAATATGTCAGATTAAGATACAAAATAATTCAAAAAATTCTTAATGAAAAAATACTTTATTATAGTGTTTTGGTAAGCTCTCGACATAAGCTATAAGAATATGCAATAAAAATAGGAGTTTTTATTTAAGAAATTAAAGGTGTCCTTGATTTGACCTCAACGATGCCATCCAAAGTCAAATCAATGACATCTTATGTTCCCCTCAAAAGCATACAATTTTTGTTCAAAACGTTTTTCTCTAAAATGTTTTTGAAAGAAAAGAGGTGTACGGGTGGTCTATGACACCTTGTATATATATATATATATATATATATATATATATATATATATATATATATATATATTTAACAAGATAGAAGAAAGAATAAAGGCATCAAAAGAAATAATGCTACTGCAATAAAAATGAAATCTCTTTTAATCCAACATTTGATTTTTCTTCTTAAATAAATATATACTTTATTTCCAAAAATGTTTTGTTGCATTAAATAAATTATTAGTTGTATGTAATAAAAATTATAATTTTAAAATATATTATTTAAAATTTTAATATAAAAAAAAATATTTCTTTGGAGATGAAAAGTTTATTTGTTGAAATAAAGAAAACCTGTTTTTGAAAGAAGCTAACATTATTTTAAAGGAAGTAATAATTTTATTCATTATACTAAAGTAATTTTAACATAATAAAGTAATTTAGTATAATGAAGATGAAAAGAAATAAATTCTTTTTTTATATTTATAAATAAAAAGTATTTGCTTTTATTTTACATTTTACTAATTCAAATATATATGCTGCTTAATTGAGATGACTAATTCTTTTGCAAGTATTTAAATAAATAATGTTTTTTTATAAAAAAATTTTTTTGAAGATTTAGTACATTTTTTTTTCAGTGCGTGGTATTATTGTTGAAGAATGAAAACTTGATTGATGATGACCTGAAAAATTGAGCATTTGATATTTGATTTTTTTCTTATTCTGTTTTTTTTTCTTTTTTTCCCTTCTTGCAATTAAATTATCTGCTATGAGAGAAAGAGAGAGAAATGGCGATTAATGTTTAGAGAATCGGCTCCGATTCATCAAGCGAGGACATAATCGCATTATTATGTAGAGACTCTATTAACGTAATTATTGTCATTAGTGAATTTGCATAATACGACATCTTTATCCGTTCTACTTTATTCATCCCACGTTGTTTATGGTTCGCCGGACGGATTATTGGCGCGTTTGTTAACGCTGCGAATATTTCCGCGACGGGCCGTCGCGTCGTATACTTTCATTACGGCTTCGTTCCGCTGCCGATTTCCCAATGATATAATCGGCGAATAGTGAAGGCGGTTATGATAAATTCTCTAGCGTTTAAAGCGTTCTCCGAACGGAGATCGAAACGCGCGCGCGCGCGCAGTAAAAATGCAAATTAATATGCATACGATTCGCTTACGTCACTTACGCGCTGTAGGTGTAATGACGTAATAAAAGGACCCGTTGTGTCGATTATCTTTCCGGCGATTAGCTTTCTCGCATTGGCTTTCAACTCTCATTCATAGCGCAAAAATTCCACAGCAACAACATGCCGATAATAGGTGAACTATGTTAGGTTAGGTTAGGTTAGGTATTGGATTTGATCGGCACACTAAAAATAAAATTTTTCTCAATCAAATGAATACATTTTGTTAATTTTAATTTATTGTTTCTAAGAATGTTTTGTTATTTTAAATAATTTATTATAATATGTAAAATAAGTTATTAAAATTTTAATATAAAAAAATATTTTATTTAGAGACAAAGATTATTTAAAGAAATTATTTATTAAAATAAAGAAAACCTATGTTTTTGAAGCAAGCAGATAAAAGTTAAAAAGTGTTATTTTAAAGAAATATTTTTAAAGGATAATTAAATATAATGAGGACAAAAAACAAATTTTATTTTTATTTGCAAATAAAAGCACATTTTGCTTCTATTTTATATTTTATTTAATTCAAATATTTTTGCTGCTTGATTGAAATAACTAATTCCTTTGCAAGTGTTTAAAGAAATATTGTTTTTTTTAATCAAAAAAAAAAAAAAATTTCTGGGAATTTAGTATATTTTTTTTCAATCTACAGCACAGTAATTTCAGACAATTAATCTACAATTATGACGTAGATTATACATTTTTTGTTTCTTATTAAGATAAAGAAATTTTTTTTTGTAAATATTTTTTACACGTTGTGTTGCATGTATTTCTGCTATTATCTCATCTATCTGGGCCTTGGTACTAAAGGTAAATCACTGTCATGAACTTACGTAGCGGGACAGATGTCCCGTTTGTGACTTAGAGGTTGAAAGATGCGGATATGTATATTTTATATACGTAAATGCATTAAGACCAATCGCACAATGACATTGCTATTTTTTAATATCTCTCTAGTCCTTTCCAAGCAACGGTGAAAATTGCGAGATAGTGTCAAAGGAAATTAGATTTCTCACATATGAAACATTTGCACTGACATTATATGTATATTTCATGACACACTTCTCTTCATCAAAATAATTCATTTTTGTCAGGATATCATTTACTTTAGTCGGACTAATAAGCTCCTTTTTATTAAATCTCTTTTTTTTATGAATATATACGCGAATAAATTCAATAAAATCGGATAGGACTCCAACTTTAGATTAATATATTAATATATTAATCAATATATAAATTAATATATTTTAATCGTTTTTTTTATTAAAAATTTATTAAGAGATCTCCTTTTTTTACGAAAATAGTCTCATATAATAATAAAGCCTTTTCGATTAAATTGATATAATGGCGATCATTTTGCGTTGTAGATGTAATTCGCGCAACAGTTCGCATTAAAAGTGTTGGAGCTTGGAATAACGAGAAAAATGACATCACACGTTACTTTCGAAGGTGTAACTAATTAGAGATTTTTTTTTAATTAATAGATTAATAGATAATTTTTTTTAATTAATAGAAAAAAACAAATCTGTTTTTTATTATTTTTAAATATAATATTATTTTTTCTTATATTTTTTGATAATATAATAAAGAAAAATTCTTATATTTTTAATTTATCTTTTTCTGAAAGTAATGGATTAATAAGATTCCTGCGGCTAATTACATAATGATTTGAATAATTTTTAGGTAGATGCATAAGAAAATTTTCTTTTTATGCATCCAACTAAACATTATTTGAATTATATTGTGTTTAATGTCACTTTAATCACAAGAATCTTTAATTTATTAAAATTGTTCTTAAGAAAGTAAAATAAAAAAATATAAAAGATTAGTTTTTATAAAATATTTACATTTGTGAATGGGTAGAAGAAGCCGATTATAAGACATTTCTTTACTGATAGTAAAGATTAAAAATACATATAAAAATAAAAAAATTAAGAAAAGAGGCTTATTGTTTTTTTTTAAGAAAAGAAACCGTACTTTATGGAGAAAAAAAATTAGTTTTTTTTTTTCTATTTGTATTCATTTCTAACGCTAATTTGAAATCCTCCGTGAGTCGAGAGGCTATTTACAGTGACGTAATTAAGGACGGCGATTGACCTGGACAACTTTTTCTTTCGTACACTCATCCGAAGCTGGAATCATCATCATTCGCGATCTCGCTCATTGAGCCGCGCTGCTTGATTTATGGATCCACGGATAGATCATGATTCTCACCGCGCTGCCGCGAGATCTTCTCGGGAGATACAAACGTCGACGCACACGTTGTATCCGTTAAACGGCGGTCGTTAACGCAGTTAAAGTCAGGCGTACGCGGAAAGGAAAGAGATAATTTTTATCTGAGTTTGGCGATGTTAATCCCGTTTTGTTTTATCGATCCCAGGCGCGATTTATCGCGCCCGAAATATTGCGCAACCGCTCATTATCTTACTACACTGACGAGCCGATCGTATACGGGAAGGGGGATCAGATAATTGGGGCCCTTACGTAAGGACTGTAGGAAAGTTCGGTATTAATTCTTCGCGGTTTCGACCGCCGCGCCGGTCTCGTAAGAGGATATCGCAGAAAAAAAAAACAAGCCGCAGTTTTTTTCAAAAAAATTTTTTTTTTTTAGATATTTAATATTTTTATATTTCGATTACTGCAAATTAATTTCTCATTATTTTTAACTTTCTAGATGATAGATTTGAATTAACTATTATTATTTTAAATATAGCTTGCATTCCAATTGGCTATTTCAGGAATGTAAGCATCTTATAAATTAAGTGGGATAAAAATCAATTCTTTTATTTTTTATTTTATCTTTTTGAAAATAATTTTAATGGATTAATGAGATTTTGTTGCTAAAATAATATCAAACACGACATAATTCGGAAAATTTTCTATTAGATGTATAATAAAACTTTTTGTTCCGAATTATGTCGAGTGTGATGTAATTTACAAAAATGTCATTAAAATTAATTTTGAAAAAATAAATTAAAAATATAGGAACTTGTTTTTTTTTAATTATGTATAAACAAGTAAAATAATATTATATTTAAAAATAATGAAAAAAATTTATTTTTTTTAATGAAAAAGAACTTTTTTTCAATGAAAAAGAACACTTTTTTCAATTGTTTTTTTATTTAAAAAAGATTTTTTTTACATTTCTAACCAGAATTATCATACCATTTCTTTTTCATTTGTTTATTCATTTATTTTTTTTTATTTGATTATTTACAAGATGTATGTGTATACCAGATGGCTTTTGAATACATCCCATTAGAATTCTCACATCCGATTCTTTCAGGGAATTAAATCGAGCACCTAAATCTCCACTGTTATCTTAGTAGGAAATTCCTGACGGATTCGGAAAAGAAGTAAAACACAGTCCGGATCACATCGTGTATCGGACACGATCGACACGCGAATCTCCGGTCAAATTTCCGGCTAATCCGAAATGCGGAAATTGAAACGTAACTGGAAATCGATGCCGAAACGGGTAATTGCTTAAGTAATCACCAGAAGATCATCAGAAGACAATGAAATCTGTTTTTTTTTTTTTTTTAGTTTACCGGAGCAACTTTCGATTTAAATGCTTAGATCCATAGATTAAGAAGATATAAAGATTAAAAGTTAAGGTAAAATGTTCAATATATAAATATGAGATAATCTAATTTTGCAAAAACACTCCGGATTATACAATTTTTTTAATGTTTAATTTACATTGCTTTTAAAAAATAAAATATTTAATAATTAATATATTTATAGAAATAAAATATTTTAATAAATATATTTAAATAAATATATTTTGTTGATTTTTATTTCTTTACTTAAATAAATATACACTTTATTTCCAAAAATGTTTTATAATATAAAATAAATTATTTGCGTGTAATAAGAAGAAGAATTATAATTTTTAAATTAAATTATTAAAAATTAATATAAAAATATTTAATATAAAGAAATATTTTATTTGAAGATGAAATATTTGCAAATATTTAGATAAGTAATTTTTCTAAATGAAAAAAATAAAAGTTTGTTTAGATTTAGTATTTTTTTTTCAGTACACCGAAGGAACTCCATCCCTATTTTTATCGCGATATGTGGAGTTGGAAGAAGTAAGCGAGATGCTACAAAAGGGAATAAACGATTGAATCGGTTTAGAAAGTTCAGGATGCGCTCACGAAGCGTCTTTCTCTCTCTCTTTCTCTCTTGTTCGGACTTGCGATGAATGCGCAATCCAACTCTGTCTTAATCCGAGCTGTCACGGCCAGCGAATAATCCTCCGATAAAATTACAGCGCGTGAAAGACTACATTGTTTCATGGCATTTGTTTATGTAATCGGAGAATTATTGTCATTATTATTTAGGGTTTGATTTGCATTGGCGATATTGTCCCGACTCTAGCGCGGGCTGAGTTGCAATCAAAGTCGGATAATGAGGACGCTTTGAACTCTCTATCATAATCTGATGATGTGGAAGTAACATGATTGAAGGATCGTTTCGATCTACGACAATTGTCTCGTCAATTAGTGGATTACGAGAATCTTTTTATCGGAAGATTTATGAAGCTTACAAATTATATATTATATGTGCTATGCATTCTGTAGTATATTTTATATAAGATTATCTATTATTATAAAATTGATATTTTATTTATCTCTAATAACATCTCTGTCATCTTTCTATATATTTTGTTAGAGAGATATTCAACTCTCTTTACATTTAATTAATATCAACGTTGTATCTTAGCTATTTATATCTTAGCTTAGTAATCTTATTTTTTGAACTTTCTTTTATTTATGCGCTTTATTTGTTTCTTTATAAATATAAAAATTAGTACAATAATTAATACAAATAATTATTAATATATATCTCTCTGATGAAGCATTATTATATTTTTGTAATTTGCATTATATTCTCAGAAATTATTATTTTTTTTTATTTAAAATTATTTATTAAAATGCTTCCAAAGAAATTAATTATTTTAATCAAGCAGTAAATATATTTGAATTTGTAAAATATATAAAATAAAAGCAATATATGTTTCTATTTGCAAATAAATTCTTTTGTTTTTATTATACTAAATTACTTTCTTTAAAAAAATATTTCTAATTTTTGGCTGCTTGTTTCAAAGACAAAGATTTTTTTTTATTTTAATAAGTATCTTTTTATCATCAAATAAATATTTCTTTATATTAAAACTTTAAATAATTAATTTTCCATATTATAATTTTTACAAATAATTTATTTAATAATTTATTTAATATAACTATGTTTTTGATCCAGTATATATTTATTTAAGTAAGAAAATAAAAATTTACAAAATATATTTATTTGATTAAAAAAAATTTTACTATTTAAAATTTTAAAATTTA
Organism: Cataglyphis hispanica; assembly: GCF_021464435.1. Lineage (NCBI taxonomy): Eukaryota > Metazoa > Arthropoda > Insecta > Hymenoptera > Formicidae > Cataglyphis > Cataglyphis hispanica. The sequence continues at coordinate 2,192,240 of NC_065963.1, forward strand.
AAACTATCCGATAGTTATCTGAGATCTAAAAAAAAGAAGTATCATTTGGCATGTATCATCAGCCCGACATTTCCTTGAGGCCAACCAACTCTTCGTCGCGCCGAGAAATCAGGGAGGAATAATTTATTCCGATCGTGACATTCTGCAGGTAAAACAAGCGCGGTTTCGTTTTCGTCCCAACGCGATTTAAGAGAATGTAAAGTGTCTTAAAAGCAATACTATTGCGACGACGTAAATGGCGAATGCAATTCGCTCATTTCAACGTGAGGAACAAGCGCGCGCGTACACTCGATAGAAGATAATTGCACTACCGTAAATCGAATCGCGTTAATCTCTTCGCCTTTTCTTTTACCCTTCATATTGCATGTTCGTTCTCTTAAGAAGCCTGATGGGATTCTTGTTGAATATATAAATTCATCTGAAATTCTCATTACACATCAGTATTTTTTTTCCTTTTCGTACAGGGTGTCCCATTTTAAAAGTTCTACTCTCATAACTTTTCAGGATCAACGTTTGAAGAAAAACGACTCGGATAAAAGTTGTAGAAAACAAAGGGGGCTATCTAATAGTGATCTTGGATTTGACATTAAAGATCATTTTCAAGATTATTTAAAGGTCAACTTCCGTTTTTTAAATGGAAATCCCCATTTTTTATTGCATATTGTTGTAGCTTATCTCGAGAGCTTTTCAAAACACTATAACAAAATATTTTTTCATTAAGAATTTTTTGAGTTATTTTGCATCTTAATCTGACATATTTTAGTATAAAATATAAAATATCTCGAAAATTATTTAGTGTTCGATAATTGTATCGTAATACTTTTATGCACAGAATAATAAGATGAATCAAATGGTGTAAAGAAAAAATAAATAATTGTTATAAAAAAATATATTGCAAATAATTGCATACTTTTTTTTAAAAACGATTATTTTCTGTACACCATTTGATTCATCTTATTAGTCTGTACATAAAACTATTATATACGATACAATTATCGAACACTAAATAATTTTTGAGATATTTTATATTTTATATTAAAATATGTCAAATTAAGATACAAAATAACTCAAAAATTTCTTAATAAAAAAATATTTAATTTAGTGTTTTGAAAAGCTCTCGAGATAAGCTACAAGAGTATGCAATAAAAAATTGGGTTTTCCATTTAAAAAACGAAAGTTGACCTTCAAATGACCTTGAAAATGACCTTTAATGTCAAATCCAAGGTCACTATTAGATAGCCCCCTTTGTTCCCTATAACTTTTATCCGAGTCGTTTTCCTTCAAACGTTGATCCTGAAAAGTTATGAGGGTGGAACTTTTAAAATGGGACACCCTGTATAACGGGAGAATATTTTACCGAGCACTTGAGTTTCGGTGGAAAGGCGGAGTCCGCGATTTTAATGTATGCAGAACGCGACATCGCGACGATTTCGAATTCGCTTTCTTCTGCGTAAAATTAGAGCCAACAGATCGAGGACTGCTAATTAGAAACGAGAGAACGGTCAGCTTCCTAGCTTCTTGACGTTTAACTAACGGCAAAGTTAGCAGTTGTCATTTACTTTTCTCATGCGGTGAATTATCTCATTTTTTTCTTTTAGATTGTCATCTGAAAATTTTATTATATATTTGATAAATAAAAAATTGCATTTAAGATTTTATGACCGTACGCAAGTAGTGATGTAAGATTGAAAAACCTTTTCCTTTCGGACGCTGAAAAAGAAGGCAATTTTATTTTAGTTATTTATTTTTTTTAAGGAAACTACGCTAGGCATCTGTTCGAAATTTTGCCCATTTGTTCTACATATATATCTTGAGCAGTATATAAAATAAAAGTCATTTCAAAAAATCAATTAATTTAAAAAATATTGAACAGAAAAGAAAGCGCCTCAAAAAAAAAAGAAAAAGAAAAAGAAAAAACATATTCTTTTCATCAAAAAATTCGATTTTTTCATAACAAAAACAAGAGAATAATTTTGAGAATTCTGAAATATATGCCCTAGATAGACGTATATTATGAATTGGCGGGCAGTCAATCCGATGTAATCCTGATCATGTATCGGCCGCGAAATCCGGCGTGGCCGAAAGTGCGGCCGATCGTCTCCTCTCGATATACATATATGCATATATAGCGCGATACGGAATCGGGGAAAGTCTTGTTTGCCGTGGAAACGAGAGCCATGTGCCGAGGGCCAATGTGCCAGTTTTACGTAAGGTGAAAATATATCGTCTCTCTTAGGAGTGCGCGGCCGCGAGAGGAAAGTGCACCGAAACGAGCAGAAAACGCCTCTTACGAATCACGCGCACGTAAACAGCACGCGCATCGCATGTAATGACACACTGTGTACTATCTATTTCATCACATTTATATATGATAATTTGTTCTTGCTCCGAAAAAAAAAATTTATTACTAAATCAAAAAAAAATTTTTTTTTATTTAAAAAATATATTTATTTAGATACTTGCAAAAGAATTAGTTATTTCAATCAAGCAGTAAATATATTTGAATTAATAAAATATAAAATAAAAACAAAGTATGCTTTTATTTGCAAATAAAAATTTGAAAATATCACCATTCGATTCAATCAAACGTTTGATACAAAAGTTTTTTTTTCACATACAATTCGAATCTGTAATAAAAAGTACTACATTCTTCTCAAAAAATTCAACTTTCGATCCGGAAGGCGTATTTCCGATTGGAATCAAAAGTTGAAAATATCACCATTTGATAGAGCATACCCGATTTACTTAAAAAATGTTCGCGATTTTTGATAAAAGCCATTTATTTTCATTTTAAAAGGGATACATACGCATACACGTACGCACAAAATAAGAAATTTTTTATTATATTATGGGATTTAATCCAACATTTTTTATATGGCAAAAATAATCGAACAATTATATTATCATGATATATTTATGTAGAATTGTAAGTTTTAGCAGTTTATTTTTTAAAAATATCTATATTGAATATAATTATTAAGTATAATATTATACAGCAAATTCCCAAAAAGTGAAAAATCATGTATCCACAGTTTTCGAAATTTATCATGATGTGATCGTCTTGATTATTTCTGCTTGTTTTAATTATTGATTGGCTATTATCTTGACTTTAGATTGTAGTAATTGCGTGTGAGAGAGTAACATATCTTGTATAATTTTTTTTATAATTATACATATCTTGTATAATTTTTTTATATTTATAATTAAAATATATATTTTAAATAAAATATTAATTTTAAAATAATTTTAAATAAAATATATATTTTTATTTTTAATTGACATATAATAAGCGTTTTTAAAATAAGGTTTAAAATAAGGTTTTATGACAACAGAAAAATGAGAATATTTCAATATACAATAATAAACTATCTATTAATATATTTGTGTCCGCGGCATTCAATTATTAATAAATATAACGTAATATATTGATACAAAAAATATATTTGCTATAAATTGTATATTTTACTTTATAATTGTATATTGTAAATGTAAACGTTTATTTATTATTTCTTATTACATATTATTATATATTAGTATTTCTCTTTCTCTCTCTCTTTCTCTCTCTCTTTCTCTCTCTCTTTCTCTCTCTCTCTTTGTTTCTCTCGGGATGTACATTAATATAACAATCGCGAGAATGCGCCGTGTTATAACGGCATCATAAATGTACACGTCGATCGAAAATATCAATAAAATGTATTATCAAGCAGATTTACGTCCATACGTCCAGATTTTTTGTCCATCATAATTATATGTATATGCATATTTCTGCAATGCAGATAATGCGTAATAAATAAAATAAATTTTCATTTTTTAATTATTTAAATAAAAATACGTGTTAAATTTTTAACTTTCTCTCGTATTATTTATTATTTTTTATCTTTTTTGCATTCTAAAAATAAACTTTTTTTTTAAATTATAAATAAGTACATTTAATTAACTTTGATTTTTTTTTACCGAAATAAATATATAGTTCATTTCTAAAAATGTTTTGTTATATTAAATAAATTATTATTTGCACATAATAGAAATTTTTAAATTAAAATATTTAAAATTTTAATATAAAAAAATTTTTATTTAAAGATAAAAAAACTTATTTATTAAAATTAAAGTAAAGAAAACCTCTAGTTTTTAAGCAGCCAAAAATGTTTTTTTTTTTTTTTTAAGAAATAACGGTATAATAAAGATAAAAAAATAATTTTTTTTTTATTTTGACCGGAAATACGTCATCCGGATCAAAAGTTTAATTTTTTGAGGAAAATATAAAACTTTTTCTTACAGACTCGAATTGTACGTGAAAAAAGAAACTTTTGTATCAAACATTTGATACAATCGGATATGCTCTATCAAATGATGATATTTTCAACTTTTGATTTCGACAGGAAATACGTCATCCGGATCGAAAGTTGAATTTTTTGAGGAAAATATAATACTTTTTCATACAGACTCGAATTGTACGTGAAAAAAGAAACTTTTGTATCAAACATTTGATACAATCGGATATGCTCTATCGGTGATATTTTCAACTTTTGATCTCGACCGGAAATACGCCATCAAACTTTCGCCAGGAGCTCTATTAATCACATTACAGAGGAGAGAAAGAAAGAATAACTATGTAAACAGAAGTAAAAAAATAAATTAATATAATTTTGCTAAAAGTTATATCTACATGAAAAATTCAAGTAAGTAAAATAATTGTTTTACAAATTAAAGAGAGAGAGAGTGAGAGAGAGGAGCGCTCTGTTAACCGATCGGGTTGTAAGAGCAAGCGCGCTTAGAGCTGATGAGCATCGCTATTTATTTAATGATTACATATGAATAGAGCGATAGGATTCAGACGGCAAATGAATATCTTTCAAGTCTCTCGGCCCTGACAAACTGTAATAGATACGCCTTCGCGAAGGAAAGCTCGGCGGATAAATCTCGATTCGAGAATGATTGAATCGCAACCGATCATTCATTACTGCCACATAAAACGTATCGAAGAAGTGGTCCCGCATCGATCGCGGGACCACGTTATCGGCCCCATTTATCGTGTGACGGCCGCGCCACGATCCGTTATGATAAATAGACATCTGATAAACATCACGCTACTTTTACATTGCAACAAAGCGCATAGCGTAAAAGCACGCCGCAGCTGCACGCTAGTGCAACTCGACCTTGAAGTTATTCGAGTTTTCTGCATCGGGAAATGTCCCAAAAGTATTTATTTATTAAGTTGAACTTGCTTTTGCAGTACACTTTTTTATTTTTTTCCTTCATTATTGGTTTCTCTCGTTTATAATAATTTTGTATATATATATATTTTTTTTTAATTGTAATTTTAATTGTTACAGCACCAATCATGTAATTTATTTAGTATATCAGAGAAATTTCATCTTTTTCTAATAAATAAATAAATAAAGTTAATACTTTTGGAAAGTATATATATATATGTGAAATAATACATGCGTATTATCTATCGAAAAAGTGAGAAACGAGTATAAAAAATTTATAAAAATAGAATCCTAATATTATTAAAATCTCTCTTCTTTTTCTTTCTTAATATTTAATTTAAAAATCTAAAAAATTACTTTAAGCATTAAAATATTAGAATCTGTCATCAAAATCCGCTAAAATGATTTATGTAGATGATTAAAATAATATTTTTTGTAAGAGTTTATTACCATCTATATGTAAAAAACATTTTTTGAAAGGTTTAGATTTTTAAAAAAATTTTTATATGTTGAGAAACATTCAAAAAAATAACTAAGAGAATTAACATAATTTCTACCGGCGCGTATACAAGGTATTCCAGGATAAGTCGATAAAATTTCAGGATTTTATGGGAAATTGAATTTGGAACAAAAAAGTTTCGACCGGAAACGCTTTGTTAAAAAGTTATAATTAATAACTTCGAAAAATCACGTTTCTTTATGATTTTTAAAAATAATTTCAAAATCCTTCATTCGTTTGAAAAAAGTGACAAAATAAATCTGATAGGTAATTAAATAACAAACTAAATTACACTAATTTTATTTAATTCCGATAAAGAAAATAAGCTGAAAAAAAAGCAAAAACTTGAAAAAAACCACCTTTCAATGATATTTGTGTAAACATTCGTAGTTTGAAACATTACAAATGCAAGCATAAAAACATCTTATTAAATTTTGATCATAATTAATTACTTGCTGAGAGCTTATTAGCTATAACTTCTTAACAAAGCGTTTCCGGATCAATATTTCTCGGAACTTTTTTGTTCCAAGTTCAATTTCTTATAAGATCCTGAATTTTCATTGATTTGATTTGGAATATCCTACGTACAAATCCATATAGAATAAAAGATTCATAAATAAGAAATTAATGAAGACTTATGAAAGTGAAAGAAAAAAAAAAAAAACATACATATTGATAGAAATGGAAACAAAAAGGCATTATTACAATCGAATTGTCTATTAACAATCAGTTCTCATTCAATATATCTTATTTGTGAGATAAACTTTATAAAATAATTTAAAAAAAGTAATAATTTATAATCTAATAATGAGCAATCTGAAAATCAGAATGCGTATAATTTTATTTATCTTGTATACTTTGTTAATTATACATAAAAAAAATATATATATATAAAACGATTATATCAAAAAAATAGTTACAAATTAAAATTAATATTTTTTTTTACTATAATAATCATAAATCGCGTTAAAAAAAAAATTAAACATGTCACTTTATTAATATCTTTTCTGGAATTGACATGTCCACGTTCAAACGATCTTAATGAAAATATCTAGAAAAACGCTCGTCTAGGAGAGTGACGGATGAACAAAGAGAAAGTTATGTTGCACAATGAGAAACGAATATCCTAATTGCCTCTTAAAAATTTCCACAGAACGAAAAGTTATCAACTCTCGTGGATGATCATTTACTAAGATACTCACCGATCCGCGAAAGATCCGGATAATAATTCTCTCCCACTTTCTCGAGTAGGTGAAACACGCGTTTTTCCTCCACTGTGTGCTGTAATTATCGCTGTAATAATTCGGCTCGCCCATCCGGGCCCGGCTTCTTCCCCGGCGGATAACCGCTGTTATAATCATCGCTTGACCTGAATTATGTTCTCTGCCGATTGTTCCGATGGACTTTCGAACGTTCTTCCGTTATGCACGCGCGAATCTCACTCTTCATTTAGAGCACGTACGAAATTGATATATGCATGCGGCGCTACAACTGCCTGGAAACGACGAAATAGAACGGTACAAATAGAAATGCAATACGTGGATAGACAATTTTTTTTTTTTTCAAGATATCGCATTTTCCGGCTTTTTTTAACTGCTAAATAAATAAGAAAATATGAAGGTAAAGAATATATGTACATTAAAAAAACACGTACTAAAACCCAATTTTTTTTTATGTAAAAATAATATTTGATCAAATACTTGCAAGAGATAAATTATTAGTTACTTTATCAGCATATATATATATATATATATATATATATATATATTGCAAGTAAAAAAAAAGGAATTAATTTTTTTATCTTTATTGTACTAAATTATTTTCTTCTTAAAAAATTTTTTTAATTTTTGGTTGCTTGTTTTAAAAATATAATTTTATTTTAATAAATAATTTTTATCTTTAAATACATATTTTATTATATTAAAATTTTTAATAATGTACTTTAAAAATAATAATATAAATATTTGAAAGTTCCAAATGATTAACAAAAAGAATTAGGCTCTGTGTTTTGGAACAATGGAGAGACACAGCCTATGAACGACGTATACACAACATTTGACTTCTGTTTTATTTAATTTATTTATTTAATTTATTGACCGTTTTATTTAATTTATTCTTTCAACATAATTGGCATGCCTAAGTTTTATTACCGTTTATTATTTATATTCTTTAAAGCGTTTCCGTGCGTTTGTAGACTATTATTTTATTCTAATTGTTTTATATAGATTGTGTCGGTTTATTATTTGTTTTTTTATTTGTTTGCGCTGAGGATGGTCTAAAGAAAGGACCGAAATGTTCGCGAATTTTTTAAGATCGAATAAACATATTTTGCATCTGAATACAGTGCTGGTTCCCTCGCCTAATTCTTTTTATTTAAAAATATTAATTTTTATTACATACAACTAATAATTTATTCAACAACAAAACATTTTTTTGAAAACAAAATATTATTTACTTAAGTAAAAAAAATTCACAAATAAATAAATATATTTATTTGATTAAAAAAAAATTTATTTTTAATGTGTACACACACATTTTATACATATATAAAATTTTATTTTACTTTTAATAAATTAATTAGTCTGTTGTAATAAAATAAATGTTTTTGAAACAAAGATTTTTGAATTACCGTCTGAATCCCATAAAATTATGATATCCACAAGACACTAGTCGCGAATGGTTTTTTAATTGCGTTTCCAACTATATCTCTAAGGACTTTCTCTCGCCGCAAAAAATTGCCCAACTTCCATTTAATTAATAGACGGGATAATTAACTAGTACTCGGGGGCATTTGATCGATCGCGATAATATGTACATAAGCGGCACCGAAATATATCGGGCTGAGCGGCGCTTCATCCTCTTCTCTTCTCTCGTGTGCCGATGCTTTCAGACAAATATTGACACACCAATGTGGTGGTGTTGTAACACACACATCTTTTGAAGCTACTGTTCGTCCGCAAGAGCACACAAAGAGCGCGATGGGGGACGAGTTTATTTGCCTCGGTTATTCTTTATACGCCTCCGAGCGATTTAGTTGCAATTAGCGTAGCTCGTTATTACGTTATTATCCGTTGAGAAATTGTTAGAATGATGTTAGCAAATTTTCTTGTCGTTGACGTTTTTGTTTCCGTTATATGCTCAACGTACCGAGTATTTTCTCTTTTCATTTGTGCGAAAGAGCTTAGTTATTCATTACACATATATTAAAGATACATATATACCAAAATTATTATCGCAATATTTTATATATTATCAATATTTTACATGTTTAAATATATTCAATGTAATTTATAGAGGTAATTAAATTACATAATTAATTTTGTATAACGGGCTTATAAATTGAGTTCTTTTCCAAAAATTATTTTCAAAAAATTTATTATATCTATGTATCTATCTTTCTTTTAGGCTGAAGGAATCAATCATATCATAGCCATGAACCTCGCGCTGCATGGATTCTTGCTGCAGGGTAAGTTTTCAAAATCTCTGTGAATTAAATTAATAAACAACACTAGAAGATGATGTTGTAATAATAAATAAAACTTTATTTATTATATAACTTTTGTTATATACAGGGTGTCCTAGACCACCCGTACACTCCTTTTCTTTCAAAACCTAAGCATTTTAGAGAAGAACGTTTTCAATAAAAATTGTATGGTTTTGAAGGGAACATAAGATGGTGTCATTGGTTTTACCTTGGATGGCATCGTTAAGGTCAAGTCAAGGACACTTTTAATTTCTTAAAGGGAAACCCCCATTTTTTATTGCATATTCTTGTAGCTTATCTCAAGAGCTTTTCAAAACTATGGTGTACAAAAAATAATTGTTTTTAAAAAAAAGTGTAATTATTTGCAATATATTTTTTTATAACAATTATTTATTTTTTCTTTACACTATTTGATTCATCTTATTATTCTGTACATAAAAGTATTACGATACAATTATCGAATACTAAATAATTTTCGAGATATTTTATATTTTATACTAAAATATGTCAGATTAAGATACAAAATAACTCAAAAAATTCTTAATAAAAAAATACTTTATTATAGTGTTTTGAAAAGCTCTCGAGATAAGCTACAAGAATATGTAATAAAAAATGGGGATTTCTATTTAAGAAATTAAAGATGTCCTTGACTTGACCTTAACGATGCCATCCAAGGTCAAACCCAATGACACCATCTTATGTTCCCCTCAAAACCATACAATTTTTGTTCAAAACGTTCTTCTCTAAAATGCTTAGTTTTTGAAAGAAAAGGAGTGTACTGGTGGTCTAGGACACCCTGTATATGAGTCTGAGAGAGAGAGAGAGATAGATGTAGAGTTTAAAGTGTTAAAAACATAAAATATTTCTTCAAACCTTACGTAAAATATGAGATGAGATTTATTTATATACAGGGTGAATCATAAGTATGTTTTAAAACTTTGTGAGCTGGATAAAAAGAATGAACAAATGTTCCTATGAATATTAGACTGATGAAATACTTCGTTATCAAAATAATAAACACAAATAGATTTCATAATAATCGAGTTTCATTGTCAGATCAGATTCTTTCTTTCCACGATGTTGTGTCTCTAATATTTTAATTATGGAATAGTATTTATTTACCAACACACGCTACTATAATTCGCTAAAAGAAAGGGAAAGGGCATTTTAATGTAGGGACATTTTAATGTACTCTGTACTTAAGTGCAGTAAGAGTATGGAAAGAGTACAACGTACCTACAATCAAATCAGTATGCTTGAGGCAGTTCAACTGAGCAATATTAGTATTGATTCATTAATTTATTGTAACAGTGTACATTTTCAGCATCTCTTATAAACAAAAAAAAAATACTCATTTATAATTCAAAATTTTTAATTATTTGATAACACTATTTGAGTAAATATCTATAAAAGGTGACTTCTCACTGATTTTTTTTCATTTTGATATATATTGAAAAGAGTAAATTTCTAGTAACTTAAAAGTAACTTTTAACAACTATATGGGAATCGTATATAGTTTTTAGAAGATATCATTTCGAAGCATTTCCAGTATTGAGGACATATGTATAATGCCAAAACTTTACAAGAATGAACCAAATGACCTTGACCTTGATCTTGACATATGTTGTCGAGATCACTATCTTGAATATCCTCCAAAAGAGTTTAAGTGTCGCTTGTGAATTACTAAAGAGTTATTAACAAAAGAATGATTTGTGTCTATTAGTTTGATAACGAAACATTTTCGACCTGATGTTAAGGAACATTTATTCATACTTTTTATTCAGGAACAGGCTCGTAAAGCTTTAAAACATATTTATGACTCACCTTGTATACACTGTTGAAAAGTTTAGCTTAAAAACATATATCCCATATCTCAAACAGTCAATTAACACATATTTTTTGTATTATTTTAAATAGTATGTTAAATGGCGAGATTAATATTATGTTAATATTTCAATATAAAATAAATGCAAATTTTGTAATTTGAAATAAATTTTATATAAAATAAATGTATTTTTAATAAACAAAATTATTTCAAAAAAATGTGACAATATAGAATCACTCTTATTTCTATTATAGAATAAAATCAGCATCTTTGTAGATTTTAACAGAAAAAATTCCGTCACTAATAATACGGAACATATGTTTCGTGTAAAATTAAAAATGTGTACACGTTGTGTTATTTTCTTCATTTTTTTTTACTGTTTTAATAATTTAACCTTTGAGTTCAATTAACACAACAGCAATGTATTAAGTTATACATAGATGTGTTAAATATTTAACACAACCATTTTTAAACCGGTATATTTTTTAACAAGAAAATAATATTCTAACAAATAAGAAGAAAATATTCTAAGAAAATAAGAAAATAATATTCTAAGAAAATAAATTATCTAATAATGTAGGGCGACATAATATTTTCGTTTAGCAAAGAATTTAAATTATTCGTCAATGATCCGTTAATTTTTAATTCGCTTCCGCACCTCGCGACTTTATTATCCCGCTTGACACACCCTCATACATTCGTATGCAGACGACATTTTTTTCGGTCATTCTTCGCGGGGGCAGGATGCATAAAACTCGTCGCGTCTTACGATAAAATCAGTCTCCGTCGTTTCCGAGGATTAACTTAAACGCGGGTTTAACTCGTGATCGACAATCGTCCTCGAGAAACGCCCAGCTCGGCTGTTTTGCTAACTGGGTTTTTGTGTCGAGACCAAGGTGTTTCCTACGTGAACGTAAACAGGTGGCTGATGATCGGCTGGTACGGTCCAGGAATCGCGAATGAATCGCGAAAGACCGAGATGACAGGATGACACACCGCGAGAATCACGAATGAATCTTCTCGCAATAGGACAACGGCATCGAGCTCCCTGGAAAAATGTGGAAAACAGGAATTTCTTTTGTACCTGAAAAAATCAGGAATCTCTTGTAGGAATTTTATTGGGACTTGGGGATTTAAGGATGTTTGGGCTGTATAATAGTAGCAAAGAACTGTCAAAATTTAAAAAAAAAGATAAGCATATTTCTTACGTTTATACTATTTAGAAAATCAAATAAATAAATAAATTTGGATTATAAAAAGAATTAAACATGACAAAATAATGTGGTTTTTGTAAAAAAAAAAAAATAGTTGTAATTAAGGATGTATGTGACATATATCGAAATACTAACAAAAGCATAAAAATTTCAGATTTTTCTACTATTTCTCCTGAATATTTGTGCAAAAACTAAGCACAATTCTCTTAATGGTTTGGAAGTTATTTAAATTTAAAGTTACTATTGATTCTTATGGAAAATCGTCTATTGACAAATTTGACAAAGAAAAAATATTACCAATGAAATAAAAATTTTCACATATATTAAGAAAATTCTAATAAATATTTGTGCAAAACTTGATTTAGATCCACTAATTCGTTTAAAAGTTATTTACTAAAAATTGTAGAAAAATATTATCTGTCTCTTTTTCTCTTTCTGCAAATTACTTGTTTTTTGTTGTTTTTTACAGTTAATTTCAGAAGATATTCACGATCAAAAGTTTTTGGCATAAATTAGGAAAAATATTAATCACAACTATTTTTTTTTACGAAGACGTCAAAATCCATATTATTTTGTGATACTTAATTTTTTTTTGACAACCCGAATTTATTTTTTTAATTTTTTAAACAGTATAAACGTAAGAAACATGTTTTCTTTTTAATTTTGACAATTTTTTACTACTATTGTACATCCTTAATATTTTCTCTAATTTTTGACAAGAATTTTTGGTCATGAATACTTCTTGAAATCAATTGCAAGAAATTAAAACCAGTGATTTATAGAAAAATTCAGGGTTATTGTAAATATTTTGCTACAATTTAAACGAGCAAATATAAATAAATAAGTTTTGGACAAATATTTATTAGAGTTTTAATACATGTGAAAATGTTAATTTTGTTAGCCTTATTTTTTTCTTGTCAAATTTGCCAATAAATACTATATACGCAATTTTCTATAAGAATCAATACAAACTTTAAAATTGAACAATTTCTAAACCGTTAAGAAAATTGTGCTGAGATTTTGCACAGATTCTTAGAAGAAATAGTGGAACAATTTACGAATGTGTTTCATGTTTTGACATATGATACATGCATCCTTAAATAAAGAATTTCTCTTTAATAATATTGCACTTATATAGTAAGCACTTGATAAGCCAAGTGAAATTATGTATTTAAAATATATTAAAAACACATTATATATCTATCTCTTTGTTTACATGCTCAATGTTTTAACAAAATATTGAATATGCAATACATATACTTTATTATATATAATTTTTAGTGATAGAAAATGAAAATTTTATAAGCAAGAGAAAAATGTTTATTTATTTTACGAAAATTGTTCAATTTTTTTCAATACACTTACAAATCTTGAAATTTAAGACTTTGCGTTTTTCTTTTGTATAATTCAGAAACATTAAAAAAAGCATGCAATAAAAAAATTTATTTTAGAAAGTTGCACCAAAAAATTTAAAATATTCCTTTCATCTAGAATTTTGCACACAAAAAATACTTAGAAAATCGGAGAGTTTTCAAGAAAATTTCAATTAACAAGATCTGAGTAGACATTTCCTGGGAAAATTTGAATATTAATATTACAAAAATATAAATTAAAAATAGATGGGAAGAAAAGAGTTTGTTCAAGAATGAAGAGAGCGCGATGGAATACAATTTTCACGAAGAAGGCTGAAACTCAACACAGAAACTCATCACAAAGTTCGCGATTTTATCACAGTGTACGTTTGCTATGACGGATCAAAAGGCGCAAATTCAGTGATTTTCTTTTCCCCAACATGTAATATATAAACACTGATTTACGGCAATCTAAGCAAAGGAAGCCTCATACGACGAAAATAAATTTTGAGAGCCGACCAATAGCTGTCGTAATCAAAATCACATTAACGTAAGAGTACGATCGAGCGTGTAAATTTACGCGACGACTACAGTAAGGCACATGTGATAATCGCTGCCAAATCGGAGGACGAAAAAAGATAATACGATATACTACAGACATTTTGTATAAATCGCATAAGTGCCTTGTCAGACCACCAGCTGAGACCACGAAGTATAAAATGCAAATCCCACATGTTTGCACACGTTGCGTATCTGCAGAGCAGCAGATAAAGTGCGATAAACGTTTCGCAAGCATAACAGAATTTTCTAAAAGCACGCACACAATGCTGTAAATTCTTCTTAAACTGTTATTTAAAATTTTACGAAACGTTGTTTTTATATAAAATATTAATTATTTAAAAATTTTTTTTTCTATATCTCGTAAATGATAATTTACTTGTAATTGTGAAAAATTTTATTTTAATTTATTGCGCTTACACAAGATTCAAGACAAGATGATATTCGAAGAAATATTGTATTGATATTGAAAATTTTTAGAAACAAATCTTGTCTTGAGTGAATCTTGATGAAAGATTTTGCCTTGTATTGTTTTGTCTCGATTTTATTAATAATTTTAATCTAATATTGAGCAATTGGACTATTACTAATTTATTTAAAGGGTTGTTTCTGAAGGCATTTCTGACGAAGAATATGGGAAAAAAAGTTTTTGACCAATAGTTTCCAAGATTTTAAAGTTTTTCACAGTTTTAATACTTTTTTCTATCATAAAATAAGGAAAAATAAAGTTTGTTTACGTTGCATTTGTGTGAAGCAATTGTGAAAAAAGTGTATGTTTACATTTCCAAGGACGAAACTCCTTGGGCTTTTTCACAAATTTGTTAATATAAATGTTTTCATTTATTAAATAAAATTTTTTCAGTCTGTACAATATAGTGAGTTTTTTATACACAGATATACATATTTTAATTTTTTTTTTTTAAACTGATAATCTTGACAAGATTAATAATCTCGACAATCTTGATCTTAGTATTGATAACTAATTAAAAATCTTGATTTTATTTCGATTTTCGAGACAAGATGAGACAATATTAAGTCTAGTCTAGTCTTGATATCTCATCCAACCCTATGATTTACCCCACGTATCGTTAAATTGATCAGGAACTTGGTGTTATAGAGACGGCCATTTGTCATCACCCGAGATGCTAGATAAATAAAAGATTGGAATCAAACGCCTACATTTTGCGATAAACGCGAATATGGGCTCGTAATAATCGAGACGACTCGGCTTGTATGACGCATCGAGCAGGTATACGTACGGTTCTACACGCATCGCATAAAAAATACTGTCTATTGAAACCCCGAGGAGACGACGGAATGCGGCCTCGTGGGATATCCATGCGGGAAACGTATGTATGCATCGCGGTCGAAACACGTGGGATGTCCGAGCATCATCCACTTGTTTGCGCGTTTTATTGTAGCTCGCTTCTCCTACAGGAAAGTTTTCTTTGATAATTGACGAGCTTCCGTCCGCGCTAAAACGGCATGCAACTTTGTTCGATAAATGTTAACTTTGAACCGATAGGAAAAAAAAAGAGATATGAGTCGGAAATGTAAATACTTATTTTTTAGTTTTTATCCAAGTATTTTAGAAACGTTTTATTATTTTATGTTGATAATCGAAAAAAAGATCGTATGCATTTTATTTTTATGATGAATTTGAAGAAAATATTTAGATGTAGAGAGAAATTATTTTGGGGATAGCAGCAAAATTTTTTCTCCTATTTTAATTAACACATATGCATTACTTAATTTCCCTTTTTCCGCATATTTTCCGATATTCTACACAGAGTTGCTGCATAGAATTTCGCATTCATAATTGATTCAAATTTTCTATGTATTCAATTTTGAATTGCGGAAAAGAATCATAAATATATAATTAATTTTAGTCAAATATTATTCAATCCTAATAACCAATTAAATATAATCGAATTGCAAATGTGATTTCTAAATGTCAAGAAGAACTTCGAGAGATCATAAATTATTATATATATATATATAATAAATATAGTATAGTAATTATATAGTATTAAATATATAAAATATATATATATATATTTTAAAATATAATATAATATAATATATAATATAAAAATATATAATTATATAGTATTAATATAAATATATAAATATATAATATATATATATATATATATATATATATATATATATATACATAATACTATTAATACTATAATTATATATTTTTATATTATATATTATATTATATTATATATATTTTATATATTTAATACTATATAATTATATTTATATATATATATATATATATATATATATATATATATATATATATATAATAAATACACAAGAATGAAATAGATCGAGGAAAATTGGGGGCAATAAATACAGTATTAGAGAGAGAGAGAGAGAAGCCGCGTTTCTTTCAATCTCTACTCTAACAAGTTGAAACACACAGAAAGTTAAGGAGGTCAAATAGTTGGCGAGAAAAGATGCTCATCGTCCCGCAAACGGAGATCGATCGTTGCCCGATCGTTCTTATGTTTATGTGTGCGAGGGCGTTCGCAATAATGAAAACACGTTTGCACGTACGAAGAAAGTTACTGCTTACCGTGAAGCACGTTGAAAATTCGCATCGCAAGAGTAAACAGAGAGTAAACGCGGAAAACACGCGAGGCATTCGTGCCGGGAGAATCATTCATTTACGATTCCGTTATAGGGCGAACGTATTTTATCGTGCAGAGCGCACAACGTTAATCTCCGGCAAGAAGTACCTTTACAATGCGTTTGATATTATTTTTCAGCAATCGAGATTTTATTTTATTTTTACATTACATAGGAAAAGTTATCTTTTCTTGTTAAAAAATATATTGGTTGAAATTTTTGTGTCAAATATTTAACACATGATCAACACATATTTAACACATATTTAACACATATTTAACATATTATTTAACACAAATTTAACACATATTTAACACATATTAAACATATATTTAACACATATTTAGGAAATATTTAAGACATATTTAACACATATTTAACACATATTTAACACATATTCAACACATATTTAACACATATTTAACACATATTTAACACATATTTAACATATTATTTAACACAAATTTAACACATATTTAACACATAATTAACATATTATTTAACACAAATTTAACACATATTAAACATATATTTAACAGATATTTAACACATATTTAACATCTATTTAACACATGTTAAATACATATTTAACACATATTTAACATCTATTTAACACATGTTAAATACATATTTAACACATATTTAACATATTATTTAACACAAATTTAACACAAATTTAACACATAGTCAACACATATTAAACATATATTTAACAGATATTTAACACATATTTAACACATATTTAAGACACATTTAACAAATATTTAACACATTTATGTGTTAATTTAACATATTGATGTTGTGTTAATTGAACTCACATATTGAATTATTAAAACTGAAAAAAGTGTAAAAATAACACAATGTGCTTTTATTTTTATGCAATAGATATGTTCCGTATTATTAATGACAGAATTTATTTGTTAATTTTAATTGTTTAATAAAATGCCATTGAACGAAATATTCTCTCGCCTTTTTTTCAAAGTCTCGACTATGTCGTGCTTATGTCACTTCTCGTTGATATTACTCCTTGCTTCTTTACGTAACAGTTAGATTAGAAGGTCCGTGAAAAAGATAGGAAAGATAATTAATCTTAAGGCGAGTTAATCGCGCGTGAACATAAGTTCACGTGTTACTTCAATGATGCTCTACGAAGATATGAATTTCTTTTATGTAATTTTATGCAATCTTCAATGCGCTTTTCATTTGGCGTACAATGTAAACGATTGGCTTTCACTTCGATCGCGTTCGATCGGATTGCAATACGCAATAATCGAAAATTCGCATTCACACTGTGAACACAGACATCAACTGTCGTTATATTTGAATTAGCGCCGTATTCAAGTAAGTAACGTGCAATTAAAAATATATATATATATATATAATTTAAAAAATATATATATACATATACGTACATAATTTTTTATTTCATACAATCGTTTAATTATTTTTGTAAAAATTTTACTATTGTGTTACTGTCAAAGAAAAACATTAAACTCCTAAGTCGCGAATTTTAATGACATGTAATGGCGCGTAATTATTGCTTTACAAATGTCGTAATATTATCCTTTTTTTACGTCCTTTGACATATATGAAATGTCGTCTCGTAACAGGCACCGGACGGATCTGGAAAAATCGAGTTAATAGTTGATACGAGTTAACAGTCGATCGCGTTGATACACATTTCCTCGACTTCTGTCCCGTTCCTCGGACTTCTCTTTCTCCCTCTCTCTCTCTCTATCTCTCTCCTTCCGAGCGTCTCACTTTTCTTCTTACGTAACCGCCGTAACTCCGGCGCAAGGATGCGGTTAGACCTTTCGAAGCGTGTCTCTCTTGGTGCCGATGTCACGTAAGCGCACATTAGTCAGTCACGATCTTAATTTCACTCTGTCATGTGGTAGGACAATCATCGTACACGACCGCATACTTTCGGCGCTCTCTTATCTCGCGGACAAGGTTTAAAATCGAGACACTAAAAGTGATCGACGACACACTGTTCGAGATGCATCATATTTTGCACTATATATGTATTTCAATAATTGTTCAATCTTAGCATAGTAACTTGCATCTGTCAATGCAATTTTATTAATATGGACATTGAATTATTAATTTTCCACTGTTGGAAAATTTGATTTAAATTTCACAAATCTTGTATGTCCGCACAGAAATTTTTGTGTGAATTTAACATAATATAGATGTTAATATTTCAACACAAAATGAATACAAACTTTGTAAGTAATTTAAAATGAATTTTGTATTAAATATATTTAATATAAAAATTTAAAATACATTTTTTGTCAAATACATTTGACAAAAACCGGCATATTTTTTAAGAAAACACAAATTTTTCAATAGTGTGTATTATTTTATACATGGAAAAGAAGATGAAATTGGAAACAATCTCGTATAAGTTGAAAATATTTTTTAGCTGCAGGCAATTCTGCTAATTAAATTAATTAAGCCGATTAAGTTAATCGAAATTTGATTGAAGTGACTTTAAATGCACAAACATTCAAAAACCTGATATACCTTAGAATATAATAGATAGATAAAGAATATAAATTTGTGTTTTAACTTTATTCAGATTCGTTTAAAGCATTATAAAATATTTCATCGATATTCATAAATACTGAATGTCCTTGAATACTTTGATTTTTTAGTAGAAAATATGCATTTAAGATATCTTTTTAAAATGTCTTTTAAGGTGCACTATAGGTATTATTAATCGCATACGTAAAACAGATGGTTTGTAAAGCAAATTTTAAATTGAGTATCAACGATTATTGCGGAATAAATTAAAATCAATTCGATTCAATTTGATTTAAGAAACGAAAACAATTGTCAAAATCACGTCAAATTGATGCCAAACGAAATGTGTCTGTGAAGTTGGCACAATGTTTTATGAATTTCAAAAAAATATTAAGAGTTCTAATAGCACTTTTCATAGTTCTATAGTTCCTGATAAAAATTAAAAAAAAGTTCCGCATTGCTTATATTAAAAAATCGAAATTGAAAAAACGTCGTACTAACTTCGCGAATCTAGCACGACATTCCCCTCTAAAGTACTAAAATGCGTTAAATTTTATCATTTTTGGCAAGATTTCCCGATAGTTCTAGTTAAGTTCAGCATATATATGCAATTTCAGAGCGATATTCCACCAATTAATAATTTTTAATGAATTTTTAATATTCACGCCTAGCACGACACTCTTCCCTCTAAAGTACTAAAATGCGTTAAATATTATTATTTTTGACAAGAGTTCCCGATAGTTCTAGTCAAGTTCAACATATATATGTAATTTCGGAGCGATATTCCATCAATTACTAATTTTTTATGAATTTTTAATATTTACGCCCAGCACGACATTCAGTGAAAAAGTGTCGTGCTGATGATTTTTCGCAGTTCGAACGATGGTTTTCGATAGTTCTATTAGAGTTCTATGCTTTAGAAATATTTTTATGAAGAGTTCCCATCGTTTACTATTTTTTAAACAATTTTTGTTGGAATATTGCTTCAAAATTGCATATATGTGCTGAACTTGACTAGAACTGTCAGGAATTCTTACCAAAAATAATAAAATTCAACGCGTTTTAATACTTTAGAGGGGAAGGTGTCGTGCTGGAGATAATTAATAAAAATTGTTTAAAAAATAATAAACGATGGGAACTCTTCATAAAAATATTTCTAAAGCATAGAACTCTAATAGAATTATCGAGAACTATCGTTAGAACTGCGAAAAATCATCAGCACGACACTTTTTCACTGAATGTCGTGCTGGGCGAAAATATTAAAAATTCATTAAAAATTAGTAATTGATGGAATATCGCTTCAAAACTGCATATATGTCCTAAACTTGACTAGAACTATCGGGAACTCTTACCAAAAATAATAAAATTCAATGCGTTTTAATACTTTAGAGGGGAAGGTGTCGTGCTGGAGATAATTAATAAAAATTATTTAAAAAATAATAAACGATGGGAACTCTTCATAAAAATATTTCTAAAGCATAGAACTCTAATAGAATTATCGAGAACTATCGTTAGAACTGCGAAAAATCATCAGCACGACACTTTTTCACTGAATGTCGTGCTGGGCGTAAATATTAAAAATTCAAAAAAAATTAGTAATTGATGGAATATCGCTCCGAAATTACATATATATGTTGAACTTGACTAGAACTATCGGGAACTCTTGTCAAAAATAATAATATTTAACGCATTTTAGTACTTTAGAGGGAAGAGTGTCGTGCTAGGCGTGAATATTAAAAATTCATTAAAAATTATTAATTGATGGAATATCGCTCTGAAATTGCATATATATATACTGAACTTAACTGGAATTATCGGGAACTCTTGCCAAAAATGATAAAATTTAACGCGCTTTAGTATTTTAGAGCGGAGGGTGTCGTGCTAGATTCGCGAAGTTAGTACGACGTTTTTTCAATTTCGATTTTTTAATATAAGGAATGCGGAATTTTTTTTAATTTTTATCAGGAACTATAGAACTATAGTTTCTGATAAAAATTAAAAAAAGTTCCGCTTATTATATATATATATATATATATATATATATATATATATATATATATATATATACATATTTAACAAAGTTGAGCGATACAGATATGGATAAATGTAATGTTTCCCGACACCTTCGTCCACTATACTTTCTTTTCTTAAATGTAGGTCAATCGACTCAATCCGTAAAACGCGTTCTTAGGTTGCAATAGCAACGCCCAGGTATCTTTGCGAAATAATAATTATGGTGAAGGAGTTTCTCCATAATCGCCGAAAATAAATTTTTTTACGGCGCTATACGTCTCACTACTTTTAGCTTGGAGAATATTTATAACAAAATCACACAAGAATGCTTTTGTGCAAATATTATTAGGTAGCGAAATATAAATATAATATTCTATTACACGCGGGCTTAACTTAGTTTTTGAAATTAAAGTTGATTATAATTCACAATAATGTATTATTTTTAAGAAATGATCGGCAGCCAATTGTCTTCTTCGAAACATTTATAAGTTTGCAGCACTACAAAAAAAAAAAAAAATATTTAGAAGCAGGTTTGCCTTCTCGTTTGCAATTTCTCGGATGTTTAACCGCAGATTTTTTTTTCGCGAAAGAACGCACTTCTTTCCTGAATGTCAATCACGTCGGCATCTTCGATGGTGTGAGGTATCTCTATAGCTATCTACGGACACACACACACTTATATGTGTCGGCCAGATGCGAGCGAGCATACGAGCACTCATCTTCTTGTATTCGACACGAATTATTTTTCGGTGATTTTCCGAACAAAGACGGAAAAAATTGAGATCCGGGAAATTACTTAGCAAGAAGTTATTAAAATTAATCTCTGATTTTAAAAATTAAATATATATATATTCCATCTTATAAAATTAATGTATAACTTTTTAATATTTCTTATAATTATATAATTAACATGCGACAAGAAAACTAGAATCGAATTTTCAAATTAAATATCTAAAAATTTTTTATTTGGAAATAGGATAATAAAATTTTAAACAAAATATAATTTTTGAAATAATATTATTGTATTGAAAATTGAAAGTTTTATGAAGATTTTTTAAATCTTTAAACATTTACACTCTTTCACCGAAGGCCTCGAACTTTGCATGCAGCGACCTTTCCTCTTTCCCGCCTTTCCGTTCAAAATTTCTCTCATTATTTCTCGCAGATGCAGCAGCGATGCAATGGTAATTGCAGAGGCTTCATAGATAAAACTTTTAAATAAAAAGACAAAACTTTTAAATAAAAAGATAAAACTTTTAAATAAAGAGACAATTATTTAAGAGACAATATATTAGTAAAGGAAAAAATATTTATTATGTATAATGTAATTTTTATAGAAAAGTTAAATTTCTTAAACAAAAAGGAATTAAATATACTGGATTCTAGTAAAAATAATTGCGATTTTTTATTTCTATTGTTATTAAATCTAAAAAATAACGAAGCTTGATTGTACAATAAAAATAAAATTTTTTTTAATCAAATAAATATTTTGTTAATATTTATTTTTTTACTTAAATAAATATATACTTTGTTTCCAAAAATGTTTTGTTATATTAAATAAATTATTTTTAAATTATTCTAAAATTATTATAATATTATTATAAAATTATCTTTTTTAAAATAAATTATTTGAATATTTTTAGTATAAAAATTTCAAATAATTTATTTTAAAAAAGATAATTTTATAATAATGTTATAATAAACTGTAACAAAGATAAAAAACAAATTTTTTTATTTGCGAATAAAAGCATACCTTGCTTTTATTAAAAAAAAATATTTTACTAATTCAAATATATTTGCTGCTTAATTGAAATAACTAATTCTTTTGCAAGTGTTTAAATAAATAATTTTTTTTTAATCAAAAAAAGTTTTTTTGGGATTAAATTTCTTTTTTATTTAATTATGTACTTATTATTATTGCAATTCGATTTTGGTGTTTTCTCAAAATTCGGATATCCGTTCATTCTTAGTCTATGCTTTCGATAGCGAGAGGAGGGGACATCTTGCAGGGGAGATGGAGAAGGTCGTTGACCTCGTCCGCGAGTTCCGAGATTGTATTTTATCCTTGCGCGCTTACACGCGCGAAACCGCAACCGCGGAAAGGCGCTATCCCTTTCCACGTTTTTCTCGTTGTAATGTGATTGACTGCTGAGACTCTCGTTATTATAACCAGGGAAAAGTTGCGCCTTTTGAACGCGTCCTTGTCTTGCATGCGAGCCGTTACCGGACGCGAGATTAATTTCGATTTTTGCATTCCGGTCGCACTGGCCGGCTTGTAATATCCTGCGGCCGTTATTTATACATCCATTGGAATTCCGAGATATTTTTTTCGCATATCTGACTAATTAGCTACCGCTTATATCATCGAGAGATTTCAGCTATTACGCACGATCTAAAAATTCAATTTTTAATCGATTCTTTCGGGACCACAATATGATTACTAAAAGATGCGTGTGTAAATTGTTGTATCTTTTGCTTTTTTTTCTTAAATATATATATATATAGTCTTTAAAAACTCTATTTGCGATAATGATTGATTTATAAAATCTCGTAGGAAGGAATGGATTAATTACTTTGTTAAATAAATTTCTCTTAGAAAGAAAAAACATTCTCTTCTCAGAAGGAAAATATTTTAATTTCTATAAAGATTCTTATGTACGCTTTTCATCGAATACATTTCAGATTTCTAAATGCAAATTGATCACTCGGATATACCATATATGGGATTTTCTCGACGAAGCATGCATGAACAATAAGAAGCCATGCAAATTTTTATTGTCTAGTTTCGTAAAGAGTGAAATATATGGCGTCGCGTATCGATAGTGATAGTCGCGGGAAAGAAGACAATCTAATTAATATCCCCGCATGAACAATTCTAATTAATGCATAACGCTCGAAAGAAAGACAATAGAGCGTCTTTTTTCACGCGCAACTTTACCGTTTATTAGCCGCTCTCTTTTTTCTTCTTTCACTAAAATAGGAAATCTTTGTTTTCGATCTCACAAGCCGCGGCGCGAAAACTATCAGACAATTAAATATCGATTTTAATAAAGAGTGCGATGTAGAATCAAACTGACATTAAAAAAAAAAAACCCAAGAAAAAGGATGATAAAGCGATGAAATGTACGTATAAAGTTTATAAAAAAATAACAATATTTTCTATATTTTATAAATATAGACATGTAGAGATGTAAAAAAAATCGTTTTCTGTTTTTAATAAAAACGAATAGTTGAAAAACAATTTTTTTTTTTATTAAAAAGAAATCTTTTTTTGTTATTTTTTTAAATATAACTATTTTCTTTTATATTTTTTTTTGTTAACATAAAAGAAATTCTAGAGTTCTTATATTAAAATTTTTTTTTTCTTTGAAAGTAATTTTAATGGAGTAATGAGACTTTTGCGGCAAATTATTATTAAAGTATTATCAAAAATATTATTTAAAATATTAACTAAAGCATTTTAAAGAATCGCAGACTCTATTTTTGTATCTACAATTTATTCAAGTTCAATTTTAATTTGTTTTTGAAGAATTTACCTAATTAAAAAAAATTGTATTTACATAATGTAACCAATTGAAATGCGAGCTATATTTAAAATAATAATGGTCAATTCAAATTTGTTATTTAAAGAGTTAAAAGTAACAAAAAATCTATTAGTAGTAATCAAAATATAAAGATATTAAATATCTAAAAAAAAAAAGTTGAAAAAAACGAGGCCTTTTTTTCACAAAAAATCATTTCTTATAAAAAAATTATTTAAAAAAAAAAAAAATTTTTTCTTATCTACGCCTCTATAAAATGTTTGAAAAAGATGTCCCGATCTGTCGTTCTCTTTTAGGAAAATTGCATGCTACCTGAAGTTGAGGAATGAAACACTCAACTTCACGAGTTGATACGCTTGAGCAATTTCTTTCGCGAGAGAAATACGTTGATCGTGATGAGAGAGAGAGAGAGAGAGAGAGAGAGAGAGGATGAAGGAAAATTGTGCGTAATTAGAACGAAAGCGGGAATTAAAAATTGACAGGAGACGCCCACGTGCTCGTCTCGCCTTTTATGCCTTCGCGGCGCAAACTGCGAGCAATTTTTTGCGGAACACCGGCGCATTTTTCCGCGACGATGTCGGGAAAATTTCGCAATTCGCTCCGTTTCCACGCTATTTCCTGAGAACTATTTGCACGGCCCGTTGCGGTTAATGGAAGGGTTTCCCCTTTATAGAAGACGCGTGGTGTTTGTAAAAGAGTCAGTGGAAATCGCGTGAATTGCAGGGGGAAAAAAAAATTGCACAGATTACAATGAAAATTGTAACTGCCATGTGTATACCGTGCCACGTGCGTATCACGCTCGTTTTCTCGTTTACCCACGAACGAACTATTTCCATAAAAGGCGCCTTAACCTTTCGCGATCCTAAATTACCGTTTTCCTTCGTAATAGAATTTACTTTGCCGCTCTCTCCGAGTTTGTCGATTAACTTACGAAGGGTGTCGGAAGAGAATCGGAAAAAAAATGTTTACGTTATGTAAAGAAGAGTCATTTTGAAGAGTTGTCATATATGTGCCATCGACATCAAACAACTGACATTACTGCGGAAAACTTAATATAATTGTAAAATAATTTGAATAAATTTGTGTCTTAATATTCTTTATTATTTTTTTTATTATTGCTTTATTATTATTGATCCCCATTCCTAATCATTACGGACTATTGTTTAAGGATGTTCTGGATGTACAATAGTAACAAAAAATTGTCAAAATTGAAAAGAAAACATGTTTCTTACGTTTATACTGTTTAAAAAATTAAAAAAATAAATTCGGGTTGTGAAAAAAATTAAAGTATCACAAAATAATATGGATTTTGACGTCTTTGTAAAAGAAAATAGTTGTAATTAATATTTTTTCTAATTTATGGCAATAACTTTTGATCGAATATCCTCTGAAATCAACTGCAAAAAACAATGAAAAACGAGTAATTTACAGAAAGAGAAAAAGAGACAGATAATATTTTTCTACAATTTTTAGTAAATAACTTTTAAACGAATTAGTGGATCTAAATCAAGTTTTGCACAAATATTTATTAGAATTTCCTTAATATATGTGAAAATTTTTATTTCATTGGTAATATTTTTTCTTTATCAAATTTGTCAATAAGCGATTTTCCATAAGAATCAATAGTAACTTTAAATTTAAATAACTTCCAAACCATTAAGAGAATTGTGCTTAGTTTTTGCACAAATATTCAGGAGAAATAGTAGAACAATCTATGAAATTTTAATGCTTTTGTTAGTATTTCGATATTTTGTCATTTCACGATGATCGAAGAAGTAGCGCGGAAAAACAATGACAGACACGATGCGAAGATAATTCCGGAATCGAAAGGGAGTGTCGAGAGTGTGCGTATAGTCATTATAATAATTCACTTCCTCTCCTATACGAGATAAACTCTCGCGACCGGATTTTTGCGCGCGCACCCGTGCTTGCTTATAGAAACGATCGATTTCACATAACTTCTCGTAATTAAAGCAATTCGAAATGACTCGGAGGTACCACTCGAAGCAGTCGCACGACTTTCACGCGTCTCGATTTATCGGGCGCTCGTTGCATATATAACGCATTCACGACATTTTTTGCGCGATAAGCGCGACGTTAGTTCATTGATTAAACTTCGGACTTTATCGTTTAATATATTATATATATTAGAGTTTTTATATGATATATATTACAATCAGAGATGCAAAAAATTATCCTTTCTTTAATAGAAAAAGACGTGTAATTAAAAAAAAAGTATTTTTTCAATAAAAAAAACATTTTATTCTTTTTTTAATTATATTTTTTTAAATATAATATTTTTTTTTACATTTTCTGTTAGCATAATAAAAAAAAACTAAAGTTCTTATATTTTTAAAAATATTTATTACATAACTATATAATCAATTGGAATGCGAGCTACATTTGAAATAGTAAAGATTAATTCAGATCTCTTGTCTAAAAAGTTAAAAGTAATGAAATATTAATTTGCAGCAATTAAAATATAAAGATATTAAATACTTAAAAAAAAATATAAAATTTTGAAAAAAACGAGGTTTGTTGTTTTTTTTTTTTTTATTCACATGTCTAATTACAATCAAATTTAAAAATAAAAACATATTCATAATCGCTAAATAAATTCTGAAATTTAGAAATAATTCCTCTTTTGCGTTTTAATTAATCATATTATTAATAAAATATTTTAATCGAATATTTTCGATCAAAATTAACATTGATTATTAAAATGTATGTATCATCATACGATAACTTTTATAATAATTACGTTTTTGTTGTGCCGTGTAATCTTATTATTTGCCGCGATCAACGACTTCCAAGCGTTCTTACGAGATTCTGCGATTAAGGTCGCGCGATAATAACTGGTGAAGCAAATAATCGGATAATTTTTCTCCACCAAATGAAGATTAATCAAGATTAGTCGATGCCGCCGCGACGCATATGCATACGCAATTGATGCGTTTCGCGCACGATTGTTTATCCAATAGCGATGCGTCATTGAATGAGTTTTCTTGGAAGACGCATCTTCGCGTCTCTCGCGTGTCATTCATTCATCTCATCAGTCATTGAATGGGATGTTTGTATCGTCATGCGCCTGCCGGAAAAGCCAACAGTACTTTATTATAAATCGTCGCTGTCTTCCTCGAACAAAGCGCAACAAATCAAATGGACAAAATAAAAATATCAAGCAATTATAAATATCATTAATTTTATCAGTTAAAACGTGAAAAAAAAAGCGAAAGAAATTTAAAACTCAAGAATCGAAAACTCACCCAGAGACACTACTAATCATGATATAAAAGCATTTTATTACGAGTCGTTTGCGTACTTAGGTCAAGGTGTACGTGACGGGAAAATTTTTTTTATTATATAATTTATTATACAAATTTATATAAATTTGTATATGTATAAATATTTTTATATAAATTTTTTGTTATATATTGCCATTTTCCATTTTTATTTTATTATTTTTTTATATAATTTGTAATTTATCTTACAATTGAACTTTCATTATTAGATTTGTCAATTGTGTGTTTGCATGATAAATTTCAATTGAATAAATAATAATATTTTATATAAAAAAAAAAAAATGAGCGCTAAACATTGGAAAAAGTAAATTAATTCGTTGCCACGACATTTATTTAATGCAATATAAAATAAATTTATGCAAAATATTTTGTTGTTTTTAAGGATTTTAAATCAATTATTATAATTTAGTTATTGATATATTACGGCTTTTTATTTTCTTAATCCGTTTAAATTAATTATTTTAATTGATTTTTGGTGAAGAGTTTACGTTTATATTATGCGATCTCAATCCGATTGACATTTAAATTACATTTAGATAAAACATCTGATTAAATATATTTTATTCTCCCTCTCCCTTTCACCCTTTCTCTTTCTCTTCCCTCCTCTCTCTCTCTCTCTCTCTCTCTCTCTCTCTCTCTAATAAAATTTAAAAAATAATTTATATTTGTAATTATTTTAGAAGATTATAACAAATTTTATTAATTTTTAATTCTTATCTTTTTGTCGCTTTTATTTCTCTATTAAAGTAATATATTTTTATATGGAACGAAGAAATAAATAAATCGCTTCGATAAAAAGTTTACGATACAGTTTATTCGATACAATTATCGATAGTTAATCAATAATTGTAATAAGCAAAGCGAATTAACATCGGGGCCTCCCGTTGAGTCAATCACTCGATTTTGCGATTCCTATCTTACTGCACGACTACATTCCGAATAGCAAATTAAATCAAGATCGATGAAAAATTTCAAGTATTGGAATATATTTAATTGTAAGCATTATTAGAAAAATAATTATTATTTTTAAAGATTGCGACAAAATAATAATTTACAATTTTTATTTTTGTCATTGTCTTTGATTCGTACTAATTTAAGCTGCATATTTATTATTTCTTTTTTTTTACGTTTTAAATTAATTCTGGTGATTGGCTAACAATGAATGTAAAATCTAATATTCATTTAAATATGTATATTATTTTTAGTTTGATCAAGAAACTATTTATGTATAAATTAAATTAATATTGTTTTATAATATTATTTTACGCTAAATTTTCATATTCCGAAAAAACAAAATTTTTTAAAATATTTGTAATTTTTTTAATTGCTATTTATCAATTAACATGTGACATAAAAGCAAATAAATTGCGGTAATATTTTGTAGTGATAAAAAGTGGTAAAAGAAGAGATGAGAGATTTTGTTGTATAAAATTTGAACACACATTTACTTGTATCACAATACAGGACTAATATAAATTTGATTAATATTAATTATTAATTGTCGTGAATTATATAATTACAAAATGTATAATACAAAATGTATAATTACATTTTTTAAAGTTACTTTATCAAAAAGATAAAAGTTTTGCTCCACTATTTAATAAAGAATTTTAAAACTTAATTGGACGCTGCTATTTACGTATCGATCATTGAAATATCATCCATTTATATACATACATCGAATGTCTGCTCATTATGACGAATTTGTTTGCCATATTTTTGAAGCGTAATTAAAAGATGCAAAAAAGACTTTTCGTATTCGTAGTGACGTGTCGGCATTTGAGACGAAATATCCTGCGATCCGGGTATATCCGATGTCTCGTGGATAATGGAGGACTTCCGTTTCCTTCCCTCTCCGTGGCCGGTCTTGAATAGCAATGACTTCGTTCTCGCATTGCACGTACGCGCTCATACGTGATACATTGTACATGTGCGTGTGATCTGAGATTTCTCCTGTTTTACGCAATTAAGGTTCGGATCAAAAAAATCGCTGTTGCAGAATAGAGCATGAAGCAAGAGTAAGGAGAGTTATCTCGATAGTGTGGAGTGCAAAAAAGTAGTCACAAAAGATGTTCCGTATGTGGCCAGGTTTGCCGAATGGAATAACTTGGACCATTTTGCCGCCATCTCGAATATTCATATATGAATAATGTTACGTTTAGTTGTATTAGTAATTGGTAAAAATGTGTTAGCGACACACTATTTACTAAATTACTACCACAACTAAACGTAACAATTATACACATATGAATATTCAAGATGGCGACGAAATGGTCCAAGTTATTCTATTTAACAAACCTGGCCATATACGGAACATTTTTCGTG
Organism: Cataglyphis hispanica; assembly: GCF_021464435.1. Classification (NCBI taxonomy): domain Eukaryota; kingdom Metazoa; phylum Arthropoda; class Insecta; order Hymenoptera; family Formicidae; genus Cataglyphis; species Cataglyphis hispanica. The sequence goes on from NC_065963.1 coordinate 2,222,736, forward strand.
ACCATTTCTAATCTAGGTAGATAACTCTCCTTACTCTTCCTTCATGGAATAGAGTCAAATTCCTTTGTTCCGGCTTGGACGCGAGATAAAAAAAAATATATAAATTAAGTTTTAATAACGTTAACAGTAATGTGTGACATTTTTAAAAATTTCTACGAATTACTTATAATAAATTAATTCGTTGCCTCTTTCGCGTAAGAGAAGTCTCGTTTTAAAGGATTAAACACGAATGCAATTTCAACTCTCGTACTAGCGAACTACAAACTGGAAACGACAAAAGTGCGTTGGCACAATCGCCGTCGTCACGCTGGTAACACAAGTGACCGGGACATTTTGTTACATTCGAGTTCTATTTATTTCAACGTCTCTCGCGGGTATATAACGTCCGAGCGAGCCGGGTAATATCGGCTCTAGAAAGTGTTACGCAGGATTCGCACGAATGCAATCGACGATATGTAACGTGTCCCCCTATGCAACACAGTGGCTATATCACTTCCCGCGTGTTCGATCAATCGGGAAGCGGAACGTGCATTTTTTCTTCTTTCTTTCTTTTTTTTTAACACGGACGACTGTCGTCGCTCTTCGCGACGAATTGTAGATCTCTTGATTTGTGCGAAAATAAACGCCATGCGAGAAAAACAGACTACAAAGTGTCCAAAAAAAAAGACAGCAAGCATTTGGCGTCGTCCATTTTTTTTCTTTTTTTAATTTCTTTTCTCAAGATTGAATGACTCCAGGGAGAATTTTAATGATGATTATGCACAGCTGGATTAAAATCTGGCGGCACATTTATTCCGCGAGCCGGAAGACGCGCTTTCTAGATCAACGATAGATCAGCAAATAAGTGTACAAGATGGATGACACCTGGCAAACTTGAACTAATTATCTCTTACGGATCTAGATCCACGATGGTGTTGACTGCTAGAACACATTGTGTAAAATCGTGATAGGTATTTCGACGTGAAAATATGAATAGATACTTTGTAATGTCATTACGTGATAAACATATGATTCAATAATAGCGAGCAGACTCTGCTTTCTCTCTCTTATTTAAAAAAAAATTTTTTTTTTTCGAAACACGTGCGACTTGAAATGTTCCTTTATTATGCGTGTCTCATCCCGTTTATACTATTGGGTTGGCAACTAAGTTCCCGCGGTTTTTTTAAATTTTTTAAATGTTTATTTTTCAATAAAAATTAACAACTAATTAATCAATAATGTATTCTCTCTTGTTGTTTACAACTTCTTCCCAACAAGATTTTCAATACCTCGTTGGTAGAAATCACCCGGTTTCGACTCGAAAAATTCATCCAACCAAGCTCTCAATTCTGCATCAGTATTGAACGAAACTCCGCGCATAGCGAGAGAGATCGAAAGAGATCGAAAGAGATCCGAGCTTTGGCGGCCTTAGAACCTTGATTAAGAGCAAAAAGAAGGAGGTGTCGAAAATGCTCATTTTTCTCAACTTGACATTTCATTTTAATGATCTGAAAATTAACATAAATTAACTCGAACAAAAAAAAACATAGATTCCCGTAAAACAAAACATCCTCTTTCGAATGATTTAAAATATTATGCCAAAAACATTTAATAACATGCGGAATGTTAAAATTTAAAAAAATGGCGGGAACTTAGTTGCCATCCTAATAGATAAACGTCATTTGACCTGGATTGACATTGTCTCCGTCCAAGGAACATTCCGACTTGATTGCTCGGACGCATAATTATGCTAACGAGATCTTATTTATAGAAGACAATGTATCGCGAAAAGAAGGAAGAATATGTGTGTGTGAGAGAGAGAGAGAGAGAGAGACAGATAATTTTTTTTTTTATATATTTTTTTAATGCCACTTGCGACAAAATAATACAGATCTTGTTCAGAATATTTTTATTATTAAACAAAACGGGCTACATTTATGATTACAATGTGTTAAATTAAATTTTATCCCTATTTAGATGCATTCTTGCATCTGTCAAATCTCCAGGCTGCAACAAAATTTTAAAAAGACATCTTGACAAAATATAGGAAATGGAGCTCTTTAAACGCTATTTTAATTTGCCATCACCGGAACAAACGAAGGAGAAAAGTAGGAATAAACTAGAGAAGAGATTCGTAAAGTTCGGGAGAAAGTTTACAAAGGACAAGAATTCGGGTGGTGGCTGCTTAGGCAGGCCCTCGTCTCGAATGGAGAACGTTCTCATAAATATTTAAGCGATTGGACCGCCGTGACCTCTCTCCTCGTTTTCTTCTTCATCCGCGATCCTCCCCTCTCCCCCCTCCCCCCTCCCCTTCCCCTGCCTTCCTCACTAATTGTATAAGTCTAGTTCTCTAAAGGCCAGAAGTTGATTCACACACAGAAGCCGTTTCCATTCTCGCGGCCACCTCTTTTGACGTTTCCCTCTCGTTAATAGCCTTTTATTTGACGCGCTCTAGAAGCTGAAAAATGAGCGCGAAGAGCACTCCTCTCAAGAGACGAACTTGACTCGGCGTCGTTTTAACTTTTCGAATCTCGTCGACTATTTTCGAGAATCAAAGTGCACCTTCAAGAGAACTCGAGCTGTTTACGAGAAGGAAAAAAAAAAAAACGAAAAAATAATGGCTCCAATATAAGCACCTAACATGAGAAATTTTAATCGTGCAAGAGAAGAAAAAAAGTATCAAATTATATCTCTTAAGTCTATTAGTGCAGTATGCTTTATCGAGAACGTGACGTGATGAATGATACATCCCGTTACCTCGAGTCTAAGGTCGAACACGGCTCTGCAAATCCATCGGTACGCAATCGGTGTGCGGCTTACTATTATCGAATCTCAATACGCTCGTCTTGTAAATATAATCGAACCTTGACATTATGGGAAATGTATGTAATCTTATCGTCCAATTACTCCTGACACTTTTGTAGCAGTCAATGCGGAGGTCAACGATTACGGAAATATGCAAGTTGCAATACCGTATTTAAGCGCAATTCTTTTTTCTTTTTTTTTGGTCGAGTTGTTATTGCTGACTTATCGTCGTATATATATTTGGCTGATCACGATTGCGAGAAGTTTCGAGTATGATCGTCAATGATTTAAATTCTTGTACATGGAACTCCATCGTTCTTTCTTTTTTTTTGTTTCTTATGTGAAATTGACGAAAGATTTAAAATGTGTCGAGCAAAATTATAAATTTAAAGAAGCACCGCATTTTTTGTGCATTGCAATATAATACGTTTTGTAACAATTTCTATTTAAGGATTGTACGAGATATTAAGAATTTAGTCTTGATATTGTCTTGTCTTGCTTTGAAATTCAAGACAAGAATTTTAGTTATCAAGACAATACTAGGATTAAAATTGTCAAGATTATTGATCTTGTAAAAATAATTGCTTTAAAAAAAAAAAAATAAAAATATATATACAGGATGTCCGAAAATTCGCGCAACACCTTTTAAGGAAAGGTAGAAAGTGTTATTCTGAACAGAAAAGTCCTGTACCATTTTTTTTATAACGCTTAATAAAAGAGTTATTATTGAATGAAGTCTGGCCTATCATCGCCGATCTTCAGCCGGGCGCACGTCGGTGAGCTGTCATAAACAGCTGAGCGCTCACGCACACTATCAGGCGCGCGGCTCACCGACCGTGCGTCCAGCTAAAGATCGGCGATGATAGGTCAGACTTCACTCAATAATAACTCTTTTATTAAGCGTTATAGAAAAAAATGATACAGCACTTTTCTGTTCAGAATAACACCCTCTACCTTTCCTTCAAGGGTGTTGCGCGAATTTTCGGACACCCTGTATATGTATGTAAATTAGGTGAGAAAAAAATCACTATATTATGCAGATCCAAAAAGTTATTCAATAAATAAATTAATAAATTTATTTATTAAATAAATAATTAAAATTCCAATCATAAACGCAATAACTGACAATTACGAGATGATTGCTCCTCGTCCTATCGTGAAACTTATTTATCACTTCTCAGTCGGACATCCACCTACGAGATATTGTGAACGGTATAAGTTTTTAAATGTACAGTTGTGCAAGAGCTCTATTCTCTTCTTCCGACCTTAAATACCAGCTCGTTCATCCCGCTAAAGAAACTAACTGTACCTCCTTCAGCTTTCTTCCTTCGCATTTCCTCGCTGCATTAGGCGACTGCAAGCGGCGCAATGCCATGACGTGTCCGTAGAAATTCCTTAAACACTTAAGACACGGCAGGTAAACTCTTATTGCACGTACAAGTTGTTTCTTTATGAAAAATTATGGAATAAAGACGAAAAAATAGCTCCATACATATATTGATATGCAAATAAAGCTTATGAAGAAAATTTACATAAAAAAAATTATATATATATATATATATATATATATATATATATATATATATATATATCAAGAAAATAATTTTAATTTTATATTGACATTTTTTAAAATACGTATTTAAAAAATTTAAGAGTTTTTTAGGTCACTGAATACGAATCCAATGTAAAAATTGTCCAATTTAAAATGATGGACTCAATATGGCGGACTCAATATTATAAAAATTGAAATTTTGACATCCGCCATATTGAGTTTATCATTTTGAATTTGATAATTTTGATATTGGATTTGTATTCAACGACCTAAAAAACTCATAAGTTTAAGTAAACAATGAGTTTAAATAAACATGAATTAAATATGTTTGTAAAAATCTTTTATATATCATTTAGAATAATTTTTATAATTTAATTTTTTGTCATGCGTCATAATCTTTTAAAGTTAATCGACTTTTATTATGAATTTTATTTCGAGAAGAAAGAAATGGTCTATTTCCTACTTGCTTGAGAATTGATCGCATCCTGTTTCTAATGCTATTTCAGAAGATGACAGGTAGAAAGTAAACTGAACCGCGACCTTCTTATCCCTTTACTATCACGTCTTGGTTTTGTAACGATTCACTTCGTAGACACTCTGTTCACCTTCACTTTCATTTTCATCTCAATCTTGTTTTACTCTTTTCCATTTCAACTCACTGATGAATGATTCGTAATTTTTCCATACAACATTTTTAGAATTAGATAAGTCATTAAAAAAATCGATCTGGCCTATTGTGTCCACGTGCATCCTAATTTTTTAAATATGCTATGCATTTTTTTTAATTACATATATTTATATATACATATGTGTACACTTTTTACAAATTATTCTAATATTTTTATTTAATATTTATTTAATATTTAATATTTATTTAATATTTATTATTTATTTAATATTTAATATTTATTTAATATTTAATATTTATTTAATATTTATATTTTTTTTAATATTTAATATTTATTTAAAATTTAATATTTATTTAATATTTAATATTTATTTGATATTTAATATTTAATTAATATTTAATATTTATTTAATATTTATTTATTTATTTAATATTTATTTTACTTCCGAGTTGTTATTAATTAAAAGGAATTTTATAAAATCTTTTATTTGTTTGAAACAAATAATTTCCATAGTGATGCAAATATTAATCTGCAAATAAAAAGCAACTAGTGAGCAACTCACGCGGAAATGGAGTAATCTTCGACAGCCTTCATTAACATCTTAATTGGATAAACGATTTCGTCTAGGACGCCTTCGCGGTGATTTCCAATTTCAACAGCTTCCGGGTATGAGAGAGCTTTCCTCTGTGCATTCAACATTGTTACAAATTTTAACATTGCAATATTATAGTCTTCTTCATTTTCAGAGCATCTTTGTATCAAGACCATTTTATATCAGAATTATAATTTTGTTGGAATAATGAACATATTGTTGTGAAAAATATAAATTAAAATTTTTTTTAAGATATTTATAACAAAATATTTGTTAAATATTTTATATAGATGCTGTTCACGAAGCAATCGCAGAAAATGTGATGTAAAGAAATAAATCATTTATACATCTGACATCTAAATACATTTTTCACAAACATATATATATATATATATATATATATATATATATATATATATATATATGTTTGTAAATTATGCATTATTCTTATCTTTAACTTTTTAATTAATTTTAGATTAGATTCGAAATATAGATCGTATTCTTTTTTTTTTAATTCTGAAACATTTCAAAATTGCACTGTTGCAAAATTTGATTTACATTTAACACAGTATACCGCATGTCTCAAACGATGCACACAAATTTTTGTGTTAATTTAACATAATATGAATATGTTAAATAATACTAACACTATGTTAATATTTCAATACTAAATAAATGCGAATTTTATAATAACTTGAAATAAATTTTGTGTAAAATCCAAATATTTTCAATGATTGTAACAAAATTTTTTTCCGTAAATTTTAACAAATAAACCACTATACTATATAATCTATCACTAATAATACGGAACATATGTATTGTGTAAAATTAAAAATATGTGCACATTGTGTTACTTTTAAACTTTTTTTTAGTTGCTTTAATAATTTAATATTTGAGTTCAATTAACACAACAGCAATATGTTAAGTTAACACGTAAATGTGTTAAATATTTAAAACACAAATTTTCTTATTATGTATGCTTCTCGTGCGCGGATCTTTTCGTAAGAAGTAGACCATCCACGATACTCAAGCTACTCCAGCATATAATTATTCAATCATCATCCGCGTTGCGATCGGTGCATTTCCCGGATCAGTTTCTTTTTTAGTTCTCTCTCGCGTGATGAATGCTCATCACGCGGATCATTGATGGAATCAACGTAATGTTGCGATGTGTACAGGCAGCAGAAGAGTAAAAATAAAATTATCCATTAATAATGCAACTTGTTAATAAAAAATATATAGTGTAGAAAATGACGAAATGATTAGATTCTGCTAATTGTGTATATGTCACGTAATTTCCATTCAGTAATATTCTGATCGAAATCGGCAATATAATATTTTATTAAAAAATAAATTTTATTAATCACCGCTTTTTTCTGCAAATATTCTTGAAATTTTGATATTAAATCTCTTAATCACAAAATTTCTACGCTGAAAAAAATATAATAAATTAAAAAAAATTGATTTTATTTAAAAAATATTTATATTTATTTAAATATTTGTAAAGGAATTAGTTATTTTAATCAAGCAGCAAATATATTTAAATTAATAAAATATAAAAAAAAGCAAAGTATGCTTTTATTTGCAATTAAAATTTTTTTTTATCTTCAATATACTAAATTATTTCCTTTAAAAAAACATTTTTTAATTTTTTGCTGCTTATTTCAAAAACATAGACTTTTTTATTTTAATAAATAATTTTTTATTTTTAAACAAATATATATATATATATTTTTTTTATATTAAAATTTTAAATGTATTTAAAAAAATTATAATTTTTATTACGTGTAAGTAATAATTTATTTAATATAACAAAATATTTTTGGAAACAAAGTATATATTTATTTAAGTAAAAAGAATCAGAATAAACAAAATATATTTATTTAGTTAAAAAAAAATTTATTTTTATTATAAATGAGATCAAATTCCAATATAAACTTTGTTTCGACAAATTTTACATTCGGCATTTTAATTAACAAAATTTAAAATCCGGAAAGATCGATAATCGACCTGTACCGTGTTGTATGTACACGATAAAACAGCTGATTTTGTGCGTCGATACACATCGTAAATTACTAAGGTGGCACGCTGGTAATATCGCGGACGTATCGACGTAAAGACGATCTCGCGGAAGGTGAAAGGTGCTCTTCTTACGCGATTCCGCAATACATCGATGTGCCCTTTCGGGCCGCAATAAAATCGCAGGGGGTCATATCACGGCGCTTCCTCGTCCGTGTCATCCTCAAGGTGGCCAGAGATCGTGTAAAAGCACCTTTTATGCCGCGACTAGAGTGAATGAGTATATGTAAACGTAGAAATAAACGGATAAAGATCGAGGTAAGAGCATTGTGATGTAACGTTATTAAATTTTAATGGCGAGGAGAGTAATCGACGATATATTATTATTATATCGACATGCTTGAAAAAAAAAAATAAATAAAGAGAAATATGTATATATTTTAAACATTAAAATCCTGTCTTAGGCTTTTAAGTTAATTGCAGATATAAATCAAGCTGTTTAAGTACACGAAGCTGAATAAATTAAATGGCGTAATAGTTTTGAGCTTAATAGATGTAGGTGCAACCGAGGATAATCGCCGCGTGTTCGCCTTTAAGTCAGTCTACAACCGAGTACTAATTAATGAAGCGCAACATCAGCTTATGCGCGAGTGTCTTAATCGTTCTCATATAATAACGAGTATTACGGAAATATTGCCGTAAATAAAAACGGGATGACAGGATAGCGAGATGTTCGGATAATTGGAACGCGGCGCGCGTTTGGTATGTAATAATTTGATTTTTTCTCATTCGCGATCACAGTAATCAGCGTAAAGAATAGTTTCCGCGTGCGTGAAAAGTACAATATACGGTTTGGTCGAGAGATCTCGCGACAAGGAAAACTGCGGCTTCTGCGAAATGAGCCGCCGGAGGGAGATTGAGCAACGCTCTTGCACGATGGAGTAATCTGCCGTTGGAGTTGACGCTACTGTAACGGTAATTGCATTAATATCACGGTAATTGCAAGAACAGTCGGGTTGCGATAATCGGTACTTTGAACGTTCGAGAAAGGGAGAAGGATCGCGGACGCATCGCGTATCCTCGAAGCTTCGGTTGTCAATTACAAAATTGAACGAGACATGAATGCGAGTTGAAATATCATTATGTAAAATGCTGAGTAAAATCATTATGTAAAATCCTCCGATCATCCGTTGTGTGAATGAGAGAAATTTGATAAAAATTATTTTTTGTCACCATACAGAAAATTTTGTGTGTTTTCTCGTTAATGTGTTTCTTCTTTCAAAAATATGCCGGTTAAAATTTTTGTATTAAATATTTAATATAAATTTTAGCACGTATTTAATACATATTTAACACACATTTAACACATTTAACACATATTGAATACATTTAATACATATTTAACACATATTTAAAATTTAACACGTATTTAATACAAAATTTAGTACATATTTAACACATATTTAACACATTTAACACACATTGAACACACATTTAACACACATATTTAACACATTTAACAAACATTTAACATATGTTGAATACATATTTAACACATTTAATACATATTTAACACATATTTAAAATTTAACACATTTAATACATATTTAACACATATTTAAAATTTAACTTAAAATTTAATACATATTTAAAATTTAACACGTATTTAACACAAAATTTAATACATATTTAACACATATTTAAAATTTAACACGTATGTAACACAAAATTTAATACATATTTAACACATATTTAACACACATATTTAACACATTTAACACATATTTAACATATATTTAACACATTTAATACATATTTAATACATTTAACACATATTTAACATATATTTAACACATTTAATACATATTTAATACATTTAACACATATTTAACATATATTTAACACATATTTAACACATTCATGTGTTAATTTAACGTCTTGCTGTTGTATTAATTGGACTTAAATGTTAAATTATTAAAGCGTGAAAAACATAACGTACACATATTTTTAAAACAAAAATAGATACGTTCCGTATTATTAATAACAGAATTTATCTGTTAAAATTTGCAGAAAAAAAATGTTGATTTTATCTTATAATAGAAATAAAAGTGACTACCGCCAGTAACGTTTTATCTAACAGTAAGTTAATTTTATTATTAAAAATATGTTGATTTTATACAAAATTTATTATTTTAAATTATTATGAAGTTTACATTTATTTGATGTTAAAATATTAATATAATAATAATGTCACAATTTTCAACATATTTACATTATGTTAAATCAACACAAAATTTGTGTGGTCCGTTCGGGACATGCGATTTCAGCCAAATTTTCCAACTTATATACCAAGTCAATGATTACTTAATATTTAGCGACGATGCTGAGGACGACGCATCCGCGATTCATTCCCATGAAGGCGCAATTAATAATTCGCGGAAAGAAAGGAAAAACGTGAGCAGGAGAAGGAATTAATTACCGCGCGCCGGGGCTGAGAGGGTTGCGGAAGCTCGCGAGCGAAATGAATCCCGCGGATCGACTTGCCGATTGATTAACCATTAATTAGCCGCGAATGAGAGCGTATAAATCTGCATTTATTCGCTCATAGAGTCGGCGATTATTGTCGGCGCGTCGACGCCAACAGAAAGAAGCGTATATGGCCAGGCCGCTCTTCGCTCGCGGAATTAATCTTTCTCAATAACTCGAACGGTCCATTTCTCGAACACGCTTACTTTCGAGCCCTCACAGCGCCGATTCGCGGTGGTCGATATTAATTAGGCTGTTCGCGAAGGTGAACCTATGACCTTATGCTTTGTCTAACGCGATCTCCACGTGCGCGCTGCAACAATATTAAATCGATCGTCTCTCTCTAATTAATCTAAGAAATTGATCTCACCATGTGATCTCGTATACATGCGATATGAATATTTTTTTTATTTACCCTTAAAGAAAAATCAATTATTTTGCGCTCGTTGTTTCAGATAAAACATCTGATTGATTGATGTAGCGAAAAGCAATAATAATTTCATTATATTTTCTTCATATATTTACATATATTTATTCATAACAAAATGCCTAAACTTTTTTTTGTAATATTAAAACAATATTTTATTATATTTATTTATATTATATTCAATGTATATATATATATATATATATATATATATATATATATATTATATTTATTTATATATATTATATATATTATATATATTATATTATTATATATATTATTATATATATATTTATATATATATATTTATTTATTTATTAATACATTCACATATTTATTTATAATAAAATGCCTAAATTCTTTGTAATATTAAACAATATTTTATAATATTCATTCATATATTCAAATATATATATATATATATATATATATATATATATATATATACATATATTAATATATATATTTGAATATATGAATGAATATTATAAAATATTGTTTTAATATTACAAAAAAATATTACATATATACATTTATTCATTTATTAATATATTCATTCATAATAAAATGATTAAATTTTTTTGTAATATTAAAAGATATTAAACTTTATTAATATATAAGAGAGAAATAAATTCTTTTTTCTCTCTCTCTCTCTCTCTTGCCCTTTCTCCTTTCTCTCTCTCACATACATTTTTTTTAATATTCTTTACTATTTTGACAATGTTTATTTTCAAACACTCAAATGCGATCGTTATGTTATTTAATTATTTAATTAACAAATTACGAATGACAGAATAAAATGTCGCAAAGATCGATGTAACATGTCACCCCGTGTTAAGACAAGGTACATCGTGCGGGAAGAACATCCGCTCATTCTCGCGTCGTCTGATGGACTTATGATCCACTCATCAGGATCACTTGGCGCGTAGCTAGACGATACGGAGATAATTTATTGACGAAATCGCGGAGATTGTCAGAGGAGTGCGCGCGCGAAGACGAGTAACGAGCCGGCCAAGATCTCTGGCGGAGATCTAAATGTCACGGGATTCACACAGGTATTACGCGCTAAGGGGTTATATCACTGGCGAACGCGCTTCTTCTTCTTCGGGAATTACGCCTCTACGCAGTGTGTGCCCGTCTATGCATATACCTTATGCGGTGAGAAAAAAAAAAAAGTAAGCAGGCCCGCTCATATACATGCATATCTGTAGACTTTTAACATCTACCGCACGGCGCGGTTACACGATGACAAATATATATTACAACGAAATCCGCTGCTCTTCAGCATGTATGCCATTAAGCGAAAATAAGGATAAACGAAAGCTGGAATGATTATTATTACCGCCGCGATGTAACGTGCCACGTGGCTTCCATCGTGTGTGTTTACATCGCATCGCAGCATCCGTGCAGGCACGGTAAGCCACGGCATCGAGGAAATTGCTCACGATGATGATTAATGATCATGTCGATCGTAACGATGGAATAAATGCGTCTCTTTGTGTATGTATTTGCCCTTTGTGAAAAATAAACAATTCAAAAAAATGTACGTGTGCAATTATACTATATGAGTTTCATATTGATTGATATAATACGACATCGCGATATATTGCACGCATAAATCATAACAAATCGCTTCTATGCCTTTCCAAATTGAATGTCTTCACAAAATTTATGAAAATTTTTATATTTTATTGCAAATATTTATAATTTACAAATTATTAATTTAATTTAAGTATGAAATAGAAAATTTATTATAATTTCAAAAATAAAAAACAATTTTAATTTAGATTATTTTCAATCTGAGAAGAATTATATATATATATATATATATATATATATATATATATATATATATATTATTCTTCTCAGATTGAAAATAATCTAAATTAAAAATAGAAAAATTTTTTTTATTTTTAAAATTATAATAAATTTTTATTTCATACTTAAATTAATAATTTGTAATATTAATATATAATACATACAATACATTTATCGGCAAAAATTTCTTGACACATCGAGTTAATATTCTTTCACATATCTTTTATTGCAATCATTTTTAATTTATATATATATATATATATATATATATATATATATATATCTTAAATTAATGTAACAATAAATAAAAAATTATCTTTTTTTTTAAATTATGAATTTCCTTTTTCATACTTAAATTAAATTATTAATTTACAATATTCGTATATGACGCATACATTTGTGAGCAAAAATTCCTTGACACCAAATTCAGAGTATCGGTAAGAGATAATGAATACACGGTTATAATGACTGGAATGGCATTCAAATTTTTCGGATGTCAAGTGGCGCAAAATGAAACGAGAAAAAATCGCGATCTTTCGCGCAGCAAGCATGGAATATACATCGAGTCGATCAATGAAAGCAAAAGTCCATGGACGACTGACCAGATTAGAGCAGAGATGTCGGAGAGGAGTTTCAAGGAACCTCGTCACAGTCGGCCGAGCGCGGTATGCCCCAGGAATTATTTATGAAATTTCGGTTTCTAGCATGGAATCCTGACGTCTATGTATGCGTGTGCGACACAGCGCTTTCCACTTCTTCCTCCTTTCCCTTTTTAGCTTCTTATAGACGAGACGTGTTTGATCGATCTATATAACCCTTTCAATCTCAGCATCCGCAAATCCGCAGACGTATTTTACCTTGTCTGTAATACATGCTCACATGTAGCGTTAGTCGGATCATTTAAAAAAATCTACACTATAAATAAAATTTTTATAAATCAAATAAACATATTTTCTTATAAACACATTTTGTTAATTTTAATTTTTTTTTGTTTAAATAAATATACACTTTGCTTCCAAAAATTGTTTATATTAAAGAAATTTTTATTTGCATGTAATAAAAATTGATTTTAAAATACATTATTTAAAATTATAATATAAAAAATATTTATTTGAAGATAAAAAATTATTTATTAAAATAAAGAAAATCCGTGTTTTTGACGTAAGCAACCAAAAATTAAAAAATGTTTTTTATAAGTAATTTAGTATAATAAAGATAAAAAACAATTTTATTTCCGAATAAATGTTTTATTTTTATTTTGTTTCTTACTAATTTAAATATGTTTGCTGATTGTGATTAAAATAACTAATCTCTTTACTTAAATAAATTTCTTTTAAATCAAGAAAAAAGTTTTTCGATTTAGTACATTTTTTTTAGCCTACAAATTGACAATTCAAGCATATAAAATAATAAGCGGCACAAGAATTTACAGCAAGGAAGGAATTTCTATTTATTTCCATTTAAAAAAAAAATTATTCTCCGTGATATATCACAACAGAATATATCAATCATTGAAAAATATCGCAAGAATCATATGCTTAGGTTTAATGAAATTATCAAACGTCTTTATTGCCATACTTCCGATTCAGACGACATCGACGAGGATAAATATTCTTTCACCTCGAGAAAGCTATGCAGCATTATTAACGACGTTGGCCGCGGTGAAATTGATGGAAACTAACGTCGCATGACGTCGCGGTCAGATATCGTCGAACGAAAGGTCAGCGTGTGTAAAAAATAATTGACGAAGCATCCGACGAGAGAGTACCTTAACTACCGTGCCGTTGTTTTTGTTTCACGTCGGCTTACGTATATATAGAATATATAAAATTTTTTTTTCTTTGTTTCCTTTCGCCTTTTTATCGAAATTCTTACATCATCGAATGTATCGAGATCGAGCGATTTTACAATCTCGCGCTGTCAGAGCATGCGGAATATATTTTACACGCGCCATTCGGTGAAAGGTCTGTTCGTCTTTGCACACATAGAAATTAAAAGTCGCACGTAAGTCCCGATACATTTTATACAAAAAAAAAAGTATACAAAAAAGATTTGTGTGCTGCAGGATAGTCGAATTATGGAATGAACGAAGCTAAATGTTCAGTCGGAAATAATTGGGAGATTATGTCGTACCATTTATAAAAAAAGCCTGCATTTAAAAGGACAATACATAATTATTTACTATCTGATATTTCATTTTTATAGATATTTAATATTTATTGCCGGAGAATAAAGCTTATTCTCTCTCTGAAATATCAATATACATATATGTATAAAGGTTTTATATTTATAAATGTGTTTAATGTATTATATTTTTATATAGTTATTAAGAATGCATTAGCTCTACAAATCAATTGTACAATCGCGTTATATAAACGAAATTATAATATTATTGATGAAAAATGCGGATTGTAATTTGAATAACCAAAGAATTATTAGCGAGCTGTAATTGAATACGGGACAGAGTCAGCATGACGAATATAATTTAATCTGACGGTAACAATTAACACCTGACTGTGGCGCGTGTTAGATAATCGAGGTGAAAGTTGCCTATTCTAGTATCTTATTACTTTTTGATTACATTTTGTCTTGCCTACTTTTTTCGCCAAGCTTCTTCAATATTCAGTAAAAACGAAGGCTGACATTTTATTGCGAATAATGCAAAATATATGTTGTTTACTTTTAAATGCAAATGTTGTTACATTTCAAAATTTAACTCAATTCCAAGCCCATCTTAGTTCACATTCGTTTAACAAACCTAACCTAACTTTGTCTCATTAATCTTTGTCTCGCTTAATGTAATTTTTTTCTTTACTCTAATAGCGTTTACGTAACGTTACATTTACGCGGAATTACGTATATATTTATATATATAACGATAGTCGATCGAAATTACAAACTCGAACTTCTGGAGCATTAACCTGTCGTCGATGCGTGACGATAGTTGTGCATAATTATAGCTACTAGTGCACCAGGAGGACCGTTCACAGGGGACCCTGGACCTACGATTGCACAACTGCATAAATTACTGTCATTAATTACGGCTGCGTCGAATGGGACATGCAGTGGAGAGCAGGATTTAATCTTTTGGAAAAATAATTTTTTTTTTTTATTATTCTTTACATCAATATGTAATAACACGTATTATATATGGTTGGATTTAAATGTCTATACAAATATAGCACGATAGAACATACTTTAAGCTCTGAAGGAAATTATAAATATAATACTAACAATAAAAATAGTTGTCATTTTTCGAAATGTTTAGGTCAACAAGAGTTATGGATTAGAAGAATTTGTGTTCAATTTCATTTCTTATTCAATCTATTAATTAAGAAATAAAAGTAAAATATTTGAAGGAATTCTAAATATTCTATACTAAATTTTTTTTAAATCAAATAAATACATTTTGTTGATCATGATTTTTTTATTTAAATAAATATATATTTTATTTTTGAAAATGTTTTATTACATTAAAATAATTAGTTGTATGTAATAAAAATTATAATTTATTTGTAATACATTATTCAAAATTTTAATATAAAAAATATTTATATTTGAAGGTTAGGTTAGGTTAGGTAAAAACTTATTTATTAAAATAAAAAAAAATCTGTATTTTTGAAACAAGCAATCAAAAATTGGTTAAGTTATGTGAAAATTTATTTATTAAAATAAAGAAAACCTGTGTTTCAGAAACAAGCAACTAAAAAATTAAAAAATGGTTTTCAAAAAAAAAAAAATTAATATAATAAAGAAAAACAATTTCTTTTTTACTTTTTTCTAAAAAAAATTTTTTAATTTGCAAATAAAAATATACTTTGCTTTTATTTTATATTTTACTAATTCAAATGAATTTTCTGCTTGATTAAAATAACCAATGCAATAAATAATTTTTTTTAATAAATTTTTTTTGTATATAATACATTATTTTAGTGTTATCTTTTGGATTTTTTTAAGTATATAATAACAAATAGTATTGCAAAATTTTGTTCTCTGACATCTCTTTTTTCTTTGTTTTTCAGTTTTCGTGTCGATCCTCAATCTTCATCATGGCCATTTGTTATGCAGCGCGGGGGAACCTGGCGTAAACGTTTATAAAACTAATCTAATCTTGAAATTATAAAGTCATATTTACTTAAATCATTTTCTTAACTCGTCGCAACGAATAGCTGAATTTTCTCTTCCTTAATTCGCCGAATTTTTGACTTTTCAAGTATCTGGACTTCGACAACCTGCCGGAGACGAACTTCTCGTGTCAAGGAAAAGTGATTGGTGGATACTACGCGGATGTCGAGGCGGGCTGTCAAATGTTTCACGTGTGCACCATCGGCCAAAAAGGTAACTTTGCATTATAAAAACGAAATCCTCAATACATGTACAAATGTCAAAGTCTACGAAATAAAAATCACGACGAAAAAAAAAAAAGATATTCCTTTCAAATCATACAATTCTGCGTTCGCGGCTTTTCTCCAACAAAAGTTAATTTAAAAACGAAAATTAATTTCAATTAACTAGTTTAAATTCTCGAGATTGCGGATTCGCTGAGATAGGGAGAACGAGTCTCCTCGTGACGTGTCAAAGCCTCGGCTTAGGTCAGTAAACGTTCCTCGACGACCATGACATTCTCGCTGTAAAGCGATCTCCTGATTAATTACAAAACTTCGACGGGACCTTCGGCCGGACTTTTCGATACGATCTATTTATCATCGATACGCGCGTCAACCTTAAATAGGTTCGCGGCCGCTATTAATTATCGCTTCTAATTTACCGGATCTGAGTCCGTGACAAGTCCGGGTCGACTGTCAGCCGGAGATGCAAAAGGTGCCGACTCCAATCATTCGTCGTGATACGTGAACGCTTGACATATAAAACGATTTGCATAATTACCTGTATAAGACGGATTTTATGGACTGGATCGCGAGGTGAACGTGACGTGTGTAATTTTGTCTGGAAGTTCGGAGATCAAATATCTTTGGAATGGACGCGCAGAACAAAAATATCATATTGTATTCTCATTATCAGTAGAGATTCAAATGAAAAAAAAAAAAATCGCGCTCGAAAGTACGGTATCTGGATTTTAATTTATGATTAAGGAACAAAAATTATAAAATTGTAAAATTAAAATGTAGTGTTTTGGCGAAATTTTACCGATAAACGCACTTCAGAGAATCCAGAGCATCCCCAAATAATAATACCCTCTTCTTCACCGTGAGATCTGGTTTCAGACGAGATCATGGATATAAAGTTTCTCTGTCTGAATGGGACCGTCTTCGACCAGGAAACCAGAGTCTGCGAGAGGGTCGACGAGGTGGATTGCAGTAAAAGCGAGAGATTCTATAATCTGAATCTGGAGCTCTACGGCAATAATGCCGTGACACTCAGGTAAAAATTCAGGCTGCAACGTGCGCCGCCCTCTTTCCATTTTATAATAATTAATTTTTCCCATTTTTTAAATTAATTTCAACACAAAACGAATGTAATTTGAAAGAAATTTTGTGTAAAATCAACATATTTTTAATGATAAAATTAAAATTAAAATTAAAGAAAGAATTATTGACGATCTGTCAAGTCACTCTTATTTTTTTCTGTAAATTTTAACAAATAAATCCAGGCACTAATAATACGGGACATATGTATTGTGTAAATTATGAAAAAATATGTGCACATTGTGTTATTTATATATATATATTTTTTTTTAAGTTGTTTTAATAATTTAATTTTTGAGTTCCATTAACAACAATATCTTAAATTAACACATGGATATGTTAAATTAAATGTCTAACATAAAAATTTTAACTGTCAGACTTTTAACAAGAAAATAAAGTTTCCAAGTGTGAAAATAAATTGTCGGTGACACGGGGTTAATGACAATTCGCGAAAAATAATATCGGTGATTTGCTCCCCGAGCCGGTCGTTCTAATTTATTTTCCGATTTCGCAAGTTGCTGCGAGCATAAACTATTGATCGAATGAAATAAATTATTGCACACTCTGATTGCTTTGCCGGTCACATACAATGTATTCTAATACCATTGCAGTTTACTTCCAGAATGAAAAATATATCAAATACATATTTCATTTAATTTATTTTTAGTCTGTATAAAATATGTAGATGAATATAATTAAAACTATATAAATTTCTTGGATATAAATAAATAATAAAATTTTACTTCTATTGTTTCATTGTTTAAATAAAAATCTTGTATTTTTAAAAATTTAATTCGAAATATTATTATTAAAACATTAATAACGTAAGATATCAAGAAGAAATCCTTTATAAGAAAGGGGCAAAAGAGAGAAATCGATTTCGAATAAATTTAATCAATAAATTTCAAAATTGAATTCGCACGAGTGTTACCAAACATCCTGTACATATGTGACGTAATATCATCGTCGCATTTAAAAAAAAAATCTCGCCTGGATTTTGTTGCTACATTTTTCTCGCTTCGTTTCGTTTATGCAATATATCCGAAGCAACGCCTAGAGATACAATCGCATAATGTGTGGTGAAAAAAAAAACACGAGGCACGCTTTTAAAGTCCCCTTCAGTATTTCAAATCGCATATTTTCGATTCGTGCAATTCGCGTGTGCACTTTTTGAAGTGCTTATATACCTTAGACAAGTCGGACGTACGGTACAAAATTGCGGGCTATAAAAGGCATAGCTCGGCATCCATAAATATTTTACTGGCTTTCCTTCAGTCGCGGTCGGTATCTCAGGAATGTACCAGAGGCCTCTCTTCTCGCACCGAGATATATATATATATATATATATATATATATATATATATATATGTATATATATATATAATATATATATGCAGATAAAAATTGTAACGATTAACTGTCACGGCGACGAAATTTATACTCGCCGTTCGACTGCTTAATCATTGACGGACGTCTATTTTTAGTCAAAGTAAATCTCGTTTCTCACGCGGTTTGTTTTATCCCGTCTATTCACTCGTCTGCGACTTTATATGGTTAGTCGTTATTATCATCCGTCAGTGCCATCCGAGGATGAACGGTCGTTAGCTGGAAGCAGTTATCTCGTAATCGAATACGCACACGAGATTGTGCGACAGGCTCAGAGGAATGCGTCGAGATTTCTGCTCGCCGCGACATTCTGGCGCGTCAAGTGTTGCCGCTAACATTGACAATCTTCCTCGATAACGTACGACGAGAAAATAGATCAGGATTTATTCCGCGATTTTTAGAATGCTTGAAATCGCAGCTTGTAAATCGCATCCAGCTCAATACTTCGCGAAACAAAACGCGGTTTTTAAGCTTCTTATCCGCTGCCCTTTTATCTGCTCGCAGCCTTCACGAGAACAATGATAGCGACGAGGACGATCTTATAGATCGCCCAGCGGAGGGCGAGAATCATCAGGCACGAACAACCTCGGCGCGACCCAGCACCTCGACCACCCTCAGCCCCACGACTACGTCCCGTCCCAGCAAGTCGTCGTCCACCACTGTCGCGAGCGGTTCCTTCCAACATCCGGCTGGTTATCCACAGCACTATCAGCCGCAGCCGCCATTCCCGCAAGTGCACACGAGCCAGTCCAAGTCGTTGTACGATGATAAGAACGGTGGCTATCATCACCAGTACATCTTTCATAACGGCGGCGAGCGCGTCAGTAATCAGGCCACATCATATCAGCTGTTCAACAGTCAAGGCGTTGTCAGTTCGACGACACCGTCTCCGCAAATCCATCCGCAGATCAGATATAGCTCGACGGTGGGTCCGCCGCCACAGATCATTCAACACAACGAACCGTCGACCGTGACACCGCTGTATCACCCTACTTCCTCCGCCACAATACAGACTCTGCTTAATAGTAATGCCAACAGCCCGGCGGCCTTGATCAACCCCCTCTTTCACAATCACGGTATCGCGAGCACCACCGAACAGTTCGCCCTGCACAACAACAATCCACGTGAGACCGCCGACTATCGCGACGAGAATGATCGTGAAGATATAAGGCCACTGGAGGCGATACAACCAACTAATAAGGGAAAGGTAGAGCATGCGTTTTAATTCTCTTTTATTGTTCCAATTGACTTAAGAAAATTTTTCTTTTTTTGAAATTTGAGCTAAATATTTATAAAAGAGTATCCTCTCAAATAATATACAGGGTGTCCGATAATTCGCGGATCACCCTTTAAGGGAAGGTAGAGGTTGTTATTCTGAATAGAAAAGTCCTGTACCATTTTGTGATTTTCTCAATATTTAAGAAAATATTAATTTTAAAAGATCAGCCAACGAGTGCCGCGAAAGCTCGTGGCGCGAAAATGCCTCCACTGTCAATTGATACTCGGTCCGCGGCGAAGCAATGGGAGGAGCAGTTTGCGAGCATGCTTCGCTATGGAAACCAAAAGAAATACACACATAATGCGCGCTCCGTTTTATGTATGTGATCTTTTCATTATGTGTATATTTTTTTCGGTTACCATAGCGAAGCATGCTCGCAAACTGCTCCTCCCATTGCTTCGCCACGGACCGAGTATCAATTGACAATGGGAGGCATTTTCGCGCCACGAGCTTTTCGCGGCACTTCGTTGGCTGATCTTTTAAAATTAATATTTTCTTAAATATTGAGAAAATCACAAAATGGTACAGGACTTTTCTATTCAGAATAACACCCTCTACCTTCCCTTAAAGGGTGATCCGCGAATTATCGGACACCCTGTATAATAATCAAATAAGATGTTAAGAAGAGAGAATTTAGGACTTTAATAGCAGATAGTGCTCACGAAATGGAGGAAAAACGTCGGAAATAACATGAGCCGAAAAATTAATGTTGTCGGAATTATGAATAATTCTTCAAAACGGATTTCCTTACTATTTTTTCCAAAAAAAGAATTTGTTTTTCCACAAAAAAAAAAATAAAAGAATTCTTCAAACTTCAGAGTTTACAGAAAGTTTTCTATATGTCCTCTTCCTATAATTGCGAACTTTTTTAAAAATTTCTTTTGTTTTAAGTGTTTGACAGCCTTATAAAGTATAAATGTGAGGAGAATATATAATGTTTGTTTTCATGCCGCGCGAAAGGACCAGAAACGAGCAAGTCACTTGCTTTCATCAAAATGAAGAGCCTAACCTTTAGATTAGATTAGATTGATGTTATTAATTTTTTAACTTATGTTTATTAGGATTTTCTTCTTTCATTTTGTGAAATACTAAATTCCCTAAAATCCTTAATTCTTTCTTTAATACTCATATAAAAAAAAAAAACAAGAGAAAAAAATTCGTATCACCTCTTCTTTTAGGTGTCCAAGTTGACAATATCTCCGGTCCCGAATACGCAAGAGTCGTCTCGTACGAACGTGCAGATGAGTCAAACATCGCAGCAGCAGAGGATATCCGACAACTTTCTGCCGACGTCCCCTGTCAACACTGAGACGACCGTCAGATCGTTTTATCCGACGCCGAGACCTTCGCCGAAATCCTCGCAATCGGTCGTTCATCAGTCGGTTACCCAACAAGGGAGCATTCACCGCGTGAATTCGCCAGGCGTGACGGTGCCGCAGCTCAAGCCTCATCAAATTACCATAAATCTACCACCACCGGACATCCAGAGAATCGTGCAGAGTCCATCGCCGTTGTTGCCGTCGCAATCGCGAGTGATCGTCACGGCGAAGGCGAGTGTGAGCGACGAGTCCGGCAGACCTTTGAACACCACGCAATTGGTGACGTTGCCATTGCCGACAATACCGGCCAGCTATGATGATTATAAGGAAGGTGACGAATCTTTTGATCCGTTTTATCGCGATGTCCCAAAGGTCCCCAAGAATCGTCAGGTGACGAGACATGTGAGGGACAAGATGCGACTGTCGCGCAGAAAACGATCAACTCACAGTCAATTCTATCATTTGATTAACGGCGCGGATAGTGATGGGGATTTTGAAGCGATACGAAAGAGCGAATCGCAGGATAAAGTGACGAACGTAGAAAATACGCCGCATACCGAGATTGGAGATTTTCGAGCTATTAGAGAGAGTTTGATGAAGTTTAGAGATATCCTATTCAGTGACGAAGCGGATGAGGATGCTTATCGCAATACTGCTGATGAGATTCAAAATACGGCTAAACACGTCGCGAAGAATAGCGAGATTCTCGAAACAAAGGATATTGCAATACAAAAGGTAGACGATTTAGAAGATTTAAAGACAGATGCTTCAAAACATTTAGCGTTAGATGAAGAAGCAGATGAGAAAGAAGAAGATAAAAAATTGAAAGAAGAAGATAAAGAAGCAGACAGGAAAGAAGAAGATATAAAATTTAAAGAAAAAGATAAAGAAGCAGACGAGAAAGAAGATGATAAAAAATTGAGTCGCGAAGATTTCTCTTTGAACGTCGAAGCTAATGCTGAAGAGTTGTTAGACAAAAAAAAGTATATTAAAAATATGTCAGAATCAGAGTCTAAATTAAAATTCAAAACCAATGAATTTACAAGTGCTGGTTTGGAAGAAAACAAATCTCCGAAAAATGATAAAGACATAATAGTACTTGATTTCGACAATGACTTCAAAGTGAAAACTACAAACTCAGACATCGAGATGTCCAAGACTGACACTCCTCTCGAGATTATTATTGAGGAGGAAAGTAAATTCAACTTACACGATCCATTGGAGACCGACAAAAAAGTTATAAATAATGGACAACTGTCAGGATACTTGACAAAGAACGAATCGGAGGAAAGATCGGGCTTCAAAACTGACGAAGAGAAACAACTGGGAGTTCTACGAGAAACAATCGAGCGGGAAAGCTCCAAGGATTCTAGAGAAGAAAAGTTTGGTTCGAGAAGGAAGATTTCTCGAGCGAGATCCTCGAGGAGACGTATATCTTCGAAAATAAAGCAGCAAAAAACGAACCATATCGAACTGACGGAAACAATTCGACAGAAAGAAGAATTGGATAAAACGACTACTACTATTACTAGTGTCATTACTATTACATCCACTACCCCATCTGTCCTACCCTTGGAGACGAAAGTTGCGGAGCAAATCGACAGCCACGTTTTCGGAGAGTCAGAGTCGCAAACTTTTAAAGAAGTAGATATGACGAGGGCGATTGGTCAACACAACACAGCATATTCGAAGAGCTTGCGAGACAGCAAGACCAATGACGTCGGGAGAGATAAAGAGATTGAGCGGTTGTTCGATCATCAAATTATGGAGGAAAGCGCGAGAAATTCAGAGCAGCATGTCGATAAATCTGAAGAAGAAGCGGACAAAAAAATCGAATATACTAGTTTAAAAGATACAAACTTTACCGAGAATCCGCAAAGCGCAGACGAGACGGAGTCGACGGAAGTTATTCACGAAGTTATTTCCGAAGAAAAAAAGTCCGACGAAGAATTATTCTCGACAGAATACGAAACTTTGGACGACGATGACTCCAACGCGAATACGAAAGAGGAGAAACTGGAAGTGAGTTCGGAAGAGACACCCAACAAGATTTCCTCTCGCGAAGCCGCGGTTTCTTCTCGCGAGGATGATTCGGAAGAGTCAAGCGAGAAGACAAGCATTGATGATTCGAACGAAGATGATTATTCAACTACAAAATATAGTCAAGAGACAAATTACGAAGAATCAAACGAGTATCCGGATGCAGTGGACTCGTCTGCGGAAAATTTGCGCGATCAGGAAAATTATAAGAAAACAGAAAGCATCGAAGAATATATAATGTCCACTGATTACGCAAACTCTGAGGAATATAACGACTCTCAGGAAGATATTACGGATTCAACCAAAGACACTGAAGGTAGCACCGAAGGTATCTTAAAATTCACGGATGAATTACCGAGGTCGGATGATGGGTACAACGAAACGAAGGGAACATTGGAATTTGACGATGCGCACGATTATATCGACGACAATTACGAGCCGGAAAATTACAAAGAGATGGAAACTGCAACTGAATCAAACGATTCTAGGGAGGAGAAGATCGAGGAGATAGATGAAGAAAAGGAAGACGCAGCGTCGAAAGATCTCGAGACAAATCGGAATGAAGATGAAGCGGAAACGCAGACGAAGCATGAGGAAGAAGATGTCACGGAAGTGGCGAATCTCGAAGAAGTCACAAATTTTGCCACGACTTTGTCAACTACTGTAACAGCGCCCAACACGACAGTGTCTACTACAACGATGTCGTCGACAAGTACAACAACTACGACCACGACTACCACTACAACTACAACTACGACTACAACTACTCCTCGACCGACGACTACTACCACTCGTCCCACATCACCGAAACTCTTCAAACCTGTTGGAAACAGAAGGATTTACGCTTACACTCCCCCGACGACAACCCCGATTCCGGTCGTGATTAAATCAAGGATGGGCCTGTATAATCCAAAACCGGCGAAACCGCCCAAGTCCTACAACGAGTTGGCGCCGAAGCCGGTGATCAGGAAGCTCGCTTTGACGCGTAAACCTATTACTACCACCGCGGCTACCATTGCGATTTCTACTACTACGGAGAAGCGAAATACAGAAAGTTCGACGGAAGATACGACGGAGCCCATAACAACAATGATGATGACAGCGACGACTGAGTCTGGTAAAAGCGAGGAGAACGTTCTTGAAAGTAAGCTGGAGGCGAACGAACCCATATCTGTTGATCACTTTGCGAAGAGCGATCGAATAAACAAGGGGGATCAACTCTCGAGTCCGACCGAGCAAAATACTCCCGTCAATTCTTCGAAGAATGCTGATTCACGAATCTCGACCAAAGAAATCGAGACCTCCACCCTTTTGTCCAGACTGACTACCCTTGCGTTATCTTCCGTTGAACAGATAGATGTGAAAACGGAACCGCAGGAAGATACGGAAAGGGTCGATATCTCCACGACGACCTCTCTGCCCCTGACGACATTGCCCCTTGAAAAGTCATATACCAAATACGACACGAGTACCGACGAGTACTCCGAGGAAATGGAGACCACAACTTCCGTCAAAAGCAATCAACAGTACGTTACCGAAACTTCCTCTCTTCTCGCCGAACAATTGACATCAGTTTCGACGATTCCGACCTCCATTATTTCGACTTTGACGATTCCGATCTCGACGATTCCGACCTCGACTATTCCGACCTCGACGACCGTCCAACTGGAAACTGACGATGCCGATTCCGTCACGACAACAGTACCCGCGATTTATCGGCCGAACGGTCGAAAGTTTGCTGGATCGCGGAAGTATGCGAGCTTTAATTGCCTGGAGAAAGAGATGTATCGCTTCTACGGCGACGCTAGGGACTGCCGACTGTTCCACTATTGCTCGCCCGGCTTTACCGCGCGTCAGGTGCTGGACTTTCGGTTCGTGTGCGAGGAGGGCACGGCGTTCGACGAGGAGACGCAAAGCTGCCGTCACGATGTGCGTAATCGGAAGTGCCGGAATCGGTCTTGGTGATAGCCATGTCCCCTTCCCCTCCCGCTTTTGAAGCTTCCTCGACACTCTCGACTCCGTTGATTTTGATAATTCGTGAATCCTCCATATAGGACTCTCCGTAGTGTATTTATAATCTCTTCTTTTTTTTTTTAACGCGCAGTACACGTAAGCATATATCCCGAAGAAGAAGAGGGGTATCCTCCCTCTCTTCTCCTATTCCCCATTGCCATAGCGCCCCTCGCGCTGGATTCACACTTATTAAAGTTAATGTCGATTCAATCGGCTCGCGACTGCTGATCGGATCAGGGCGCTGAGAAACGAGGAAGCACGTCACGCGTCGGCTCAGCTGATTTACGTGCGTCGTTGTCAAACAATCGCACGACACTGTTAGCGTTTAAGTCAGAGAGCGAAGAATAATCGGTTCCTACGTTGTTCTCGAGAGATGCGAGAGATACTTTAAGCGAGAATACTACAATTGCATACAATTGTAGTTCTTCTCACTTTTTTTCTTTTCACGCGATTGATTCAATAATGCGTGAATTTTGTAAACATGTTGCCGAATATTGCCGAGGATATCTACGCCCATGATTACTCTCGTTACTCTTAGCATCTCGCTCGATAGCGCGATATTTATATTGACGTTTTTTCGGAAGCAGCAGCCTTTTTCCCGATCAAAGAGATAATTTTATTCGATATCGAGATAAAATGTTAAATATATTTTTGATAAAATATACGCGCTCCTGCATCCAGGTCAACTCTCATCGTGGATCAATGATACACATCAGAATGCGCTTAAAAATGTATGAAAATATGTTTAATTGAAATATCTTGACACAGAATACCACTCGCTTTTGATAAGTATTTTATATAAAATTTTATTTCATGTATGCAATTAATTTACTTTTTATAAAATTTCCTTTATAAAATTTTACTTTGTATATATAATTAATATTATTTTTAATTGTCGCGTGCAATAAAATGTGCCTACGAATAAAATATCGTGGACATCTATATTTGTTCTACTTGTATCAATCGAAATCAATTTCTCGTAGTACCAAAAAGTGCAATAAGACGTAACATCGTTGCTCAAGCATTTTTTAGATATGAATTTAGCTCGATAAAACATAGATATCTCGAAGTAACGCGTAGTCGATTTAATGCGTTACAACGTTACATGTGAGAGAGCTGAAGAAAGGAAAAAAGATTGCGACTTACGCAATTTATTTTAATATGCGTACATTTGATAATATTCACTTTACTGTTCGGCATGTAAAAAAAAAAGAAAGGCTGATCGCAACAAAGAATTCGCATAATCTTTCGTACATGTTCTGATAATTTTCTACTATTAATTATGAGCGCTTTAATTATGAGTGAAAAGAAGCGCGTCAGCCGTAAATAAATATATGTTATATAAATATATATTTTTACGGATTCCATTTTTTTTTTATTCCGGACCATTCAGCGATTTAGATAGAATCTAGGAAATTCGTCGCCGAATTGTGCGTGTGACTCGTTGATAACTTTTATATATGTAAATACATATTACGTGCACGCAATGACGCATAATATTCGAGAAAAATTATAGCCACTATATTTTGTAAGCAATTATACTATGTCAATAATAATTGTATATTCAATACGCACACGTGTGTGTATGTGTGTGATATTCATTCTATCTTTTATCAATCCTTATCCTGTGCTGTCTTTTTCCTGCATATGCATTAGAGAAAAATTTGAGAGATTCTCTTGACGCATAATATTTTTTCGATTTTTATCGAATTCGATTTTTTTCTCAAAAATATAATATCTTATTAATTTACATATTAAAGTATTTTCTATATCTTACTTTTTTTCAAAATACACAATACTTTATCGCAATCTGAGAACAATCTGGCGTTGTTTATTTTCAGTTGTTAAAAATATCATAAAATAATATTTTTTTTGATTTGTTAAAAATGGGATGCAATGTTAAAGCGTAAGAGATTTTATCTATAATTGAAAAATAAAAAATGTGCCAAATTCCGTATATAAAATTTATATACATGGTGTCCTAGACCATCCGTACACCCCTTTTCTTTTAAAAACTAAGCATTTTAGAGAAAAACGTTTTGAACAAAAATTGTATGATTTTGAGGGGAACATAAGATGGTGTCATTGATTTGACCTTGGATGGCATCGTTAAGGTCAAGTCAAGGACACTTTTAATTTCTTAAAAAGTACTAAATTCAAAATTTTAATATTATACATAACTATATATTAATACATTACACTGTAAAAACATTCTTATGCGAAAAGTGTTTATTGATATATAGAAGAGAATGATCGGAGTATTTCTTTTTACCTTTTTATTAAAAGTTTTACAATTCTACATTAAATATATATAGAAATGAAACAAAATTTATACATTAATATATACATTGCGGCATCAATTTGCGTATTGTATGTGTGTGATTTGTATGATTAGAAAATATATTGTTTAATTTATCTAAAATATATTGTTTAATTTATCTAAAATATATTGTTTAATGTATGATTAGAAAATATATTGTTTAATTTATAGTTAGGATTTTTTTTATATATTTGTCTTTCATTAATTTAATTTGCATATATGTGATATGCAATCATATGCATCATAAAAATACAATACTTTTGTATTAAAATATGTCGAATTACATATTGAAATTTGATGCACACCTCATTATTTTTGCAGCTCTTAATTATTATTCTTTTGCAATTATTGCGCTGTCAATCTTTACTTTTGCTTTTCAACTTTACTCGAATTTAAAAGAGCCTCGTCTGTTTATATGTCGGAGTAGTTCTTGCTATCGCCTCGTGTTCACTGAAAAAAAAAAAACATTAATTTAAAGTAACTTGAGCCACAAATTGCGTATTATTAATTTACAGCATAAATATCAGGCCATCTTATTATGGATTTTTGTCGAAAAAAAGTGTATAATAATAATAATATTAAAAAATATCAAAAAATATAAACATCTTATATGTAATAATAAATTACATAATAATAATAATTTACATAATTATTTAAGTAATAATATTTTAATAAAAAGGTATTAAGATATTTTTCACTTAAATATTTAATATTATGTAAATGTTATATATTATATATATTAATATATATAAATTATTATATAAATATATATTATATATTATAAAAATATATTTTTTAATATCAAATGTCTCTCATAATATTTCGCATCGTTTAAGAATACAATAACAATTTTATATCAAATACGATCGACTCTAAATAATAATTTATAATTTTTTGTGAAATTTTAGAGCAAAAATTCATAGATGGAAAGCGATACTGACAAGTCATTTTATTCACGATAAAAGACATTCACTCACCAGCCGGTGACATTTTCCGCGGCATCGCAAGCGTCGATGAGCTCGTTAAAGGCATTCCCCGCACCGCAATTCTGCAAACGTGGACGGCCGTTCACGCAGATGTAATAATGATGGCAGTCGGTGTTGCTGCGATAAAACTTAATCTCAGCGTCTTGGAAGGGACCGCTTTTCACCTCCGGGCAGCGAAAGCCGAGGAAAGCCTCGGCGTCGCAATCCAGCACCTGATCCGGCCAATCGCATCGATACGTTTCCGGATTGAAGGCCAGGCCTTCCGGACAATCGAACACGTAACCCCGACCGTCCACGCAATTCATGAATTGTCCGCAACGCTGATAATCGCCGATCTTGAAGTAGCCGTACTGATGGGGACAATCCTCGGTCGGATTTGCCGTCTCTGAGGAAAATTCAACAATCAAATTTGGTCATTCGATCACATATTAAGCGCACTGAAAAAAAGGAATTAAAATCAAGACATTATTTTGTTTAACAAAATTATTTATTTAAATATATACTTGCGAAGGAATTAGTTATTTTGATCAAGCAGCGAATATATTTGAATTAATAAAATAAAAGGAAAATATGTTTTTTTGTAAATGAAAAAATGGTTTTTTTTTAGCTTTATTATGTTAAATTACTTTCATTAAAAAATTAAAAATCTTTTTCTAATTTTTGGTTGCTTGTTTCGAGAATACGAATTTTTCTTATTTTAATAAATAATTTTTTATCTTCCAATAAATATTTTTTTATTTAAAAATTTCAAATAATTTATTTTAAAAATTATAAAAATTATAAATTTTATTATTATACGCAAGTAATACTTAATTTAATATAACAACACAATTTTGAAAACTAAGTATATATTTAAGTAAAAGAAAATAAAAATTAACAAAATATATTTATTTGATTGAGAAGAATTTGATTTTTAGAAAATCTTTCGTTTAAATAAGAACAATATTGATCTGAAAGTGATCAAATTTTATAAACAATTAAAAATAGAATCTGACATTGCAGTATTATTTTTATCGACGAAAAGATTGGAAATTACAGATTTATCGTAGATGTAAATAACTCACGCAAGTTTGGCCTGCCCGTGCAATCTATGTCGATCGGATATCCGCAAGGATAGTTGAAACGAACGTCAGGATTGAAATATAAGCCTTCAGGGCACAACTTTTCTTCGGCAACTCCATCGATACACTCGATATAAGCGTCGCATTGATTCTGCACCGGAAAACGGCCGTTCCTCTCCGGACAGGACGCGGATACATCACCTTTCGGAGAGAATTGTTGTTGGTTGCGATTCAGCTGATTGTCAAACAGCTGATTCGAAAACCTGGGATTTTGATTCAGCGCTAAAATACGGATAAATCGTCTTTTATAGAAAAATTTCGTCTATAAATTCTTATCTTAAATAAGACTCAAGTTCTTTTCACATCGCGTGTGTGAGCACAAAATCGTATGAACGACGACGATTCTGATTTAAACAGCGACCGATATTGCGCATAAAACTCGTCAAGCGAGTCCGTCCAGAAGGTATTAATGAGTCGTATTCAGTGGCAAGATGCGATTATCGCATGATGGCGAAAGTTCGGTGATAGCCAGCACTCGACCTCTACAAAGTTGCGCGCGCGCGCGCGCGCGTGTGTGTGTGTGTGTGTGTGTGTGTGTGTGATGCGCATACATTACCTGCGCATCGCTTACGCAATGTCTGCGTGCTGTTTGTAACCGATTTTGCCGCAGGCGCAAGATTGGGCCAAAAATACTTTTAGAGATGAAATAAAAATGTTCAAAAAAAAAAAAAAGAAAGAAATCGATAAAAGTAAGATTGTGTATTCTCGTTACACAATTAAGATTGATTTACGTAATTTAGGAAGCTTTTTCTGTGCCCTTTTCAATATCGAAGAATTAAGATTGACGAGAAATGAAAAGAATTTAAAACGATTTATTTGGAACGGAGCTGGAAAGAGAATTGGATCCGATATTATAGCCTTGGGATATCACGATAGGTCGAGAGACAACGGCAATAGTTTTCGTGCACGAAAAGCATTCAAGCATTCCCGAGAAATGTTTCCCCGGGGCAAAAAATTGCACAAGGTGCACGTGAAGGCGAACAACGGGAGAAAGTTTCGCTGATTACAAATTCGATTATTCGTCGTTAAACCGAACGAGCACATTAAAACATTAAAACGTCTCGTCTATTGGGAATTCTTTTCGTCTGAAGACAAAAGGAGGACCTTATCGGTTCTTTCACATTCGTGAAAGAAGAATAAAGTAAAAGAGTATTGTTTTCCACGGTGTTTTACGTTGCAACATAACGTATAATGATAAATAATAAATAAATATTTACTAAGAGCGAACACTACGTCCGATATAGTACCTATATAAATTTACCCACGTGATAGTGGAGGATTAATATTCATGCTTGTCTATATAAACTTTAAGGATGTTCTGAATGTACAATAGTAGCAAAAAATTGTCAAAATTAAAAAGAAAACACGTCTCTTACGTTTATACTGTTTGAAAAATTAAAAAAATAAATTTGGGGTATGAAAAAAATTTAAGTATCGCAAAATAATATGGATTTTGACGTCTTCGTAAAAGAAAATAGTTGTAATTAATATTTTTCCTAATTTATGGCAAAAACTTTTGATCTTGAATATCCTCTAAAATCAACTGCAAAAAACAATGAAAAACGAGTAATTTGCAGAAAGAAAAAGAGACAGATAATATTTTTCTACAATTTTTAGTAAATAACTTTTAAACGAATTAGTGGATCTAAATCAAGTTTTGCACAAATATTTATTAAAATTTCTTTAATATATGTGAAAATTTTTATTTCATTGAGAATATTTTTTCTTTGCCAAATTTGACAATAAGTGCTACAATAGGCGATTTTCCATAAGAATCCAATAGTAACTTTAAATTTAAATAACTTCCAAACCGTTAAGAGAATTGTGCTTAGTTTTTGCAGAAATATTCAGAAAAAATAATGGAACAATCTATGAAATTTTAATGCTTTTGTTAGTATTTCGATATATGTCACATACATCCTTAAGTTTAAAAAATTTAATTTCTTTAAACAAGCGCATCGCATATAAATCAGCGATGCGTCCGTGACTGAGCATATTTGTGCTGCAAAATACTATTCAGAACGCGTTTGCATTCATAAAAATGAGCGCATATGATTTTTCCTAAGCATTCTGAATCTTAACCAGCCTTATTAAGCTGTTTGAATTATACGCAATTTCTTAATGTATTACATAATACATATTTTTAAAAATATATATTACGTTTATATTTTTTAAAAATATATATTACACTTATTTTTTTTTTTAAATAAATATTACGTTTTTTCTTTTAAATTTTATATAATTTTTAATTTCAATAATTTTAATTTTTAATTTTAATAGAAAAAATCTGCAGCTTTTAATGCTAAGATATATGACAATATGTTTAATTAATAAACTGTGATATCAGTCATATCAATAGCCATTAAAAAACACATATTACATATTATTATTATTTCAATACGCTTAATTATTGGAAATCGTGTTGGAATATTTATTATAATTCAGTATACAAATTTAATGCATATTTTAATTTAAAACACTGCTTACTTTAATTCACCTATTTAAATAATCTTACACAGCCTGATATTGATTCTCCAAATCGATTGTACTATTCATTTATAGAAAAAAAAAATCAACGATGCTCAAAATTCGTGTCGCATTTAGGAATAAAGTGATCTATTACATACATATAAATGGAGAACGCCACCACTCGTCTCCTTACGTAACACATCACTGCGGAATTGAAACGATAATTGAAAAAAAGCAGCAGAGAGACGACCGTCCTCTGTGCCGATTAGACGGGATGCGAGTTTCACTTTATCGAAGAACACGAGAGGGTAACTTTTTTTCTTTTTACTCACATGTGGTCGCGACGAAAATGACGCAGGCGATTAGCAGATGGACGATCGGTCTCGAGGCCATCTCGGTTGTCGTTGAAATTTCACGCGGGTTCCTTCTGGGCCGATCCCGAAAGGAAGACTACGACGGGCCGCCACGTCCTAACATGCTTTTATCATCTTCGCACGCGGATGAGAAGCGGGAGAGGATAAGTCGTCTTCTCGTGCTCCTCAAATGCTAGTGACCGTAGAAGTGGTCGTCCCGCCCTTCTCTCAAAGGCCTTCGATCACGTGACATATCGATAGCTGAAAAAATTAATCGTCCCATTCTAAGTTTTATCGGCATTCTATTTTAGCTTAGTATGTAACGCGTAGTAAAAAATAACATTGGCTGTTAATGCGTAAATAAATAAATTATATATATTTATAATGTATTATTCAAAATTAAATTATAATAAAAAATGTTATTGATGTATAATTAATATACATATTATATAATTTTAAATATATTTAAATGTGATATATTTTTTATCTAATGTGATAAAAAATCTTGTAAAGATTTTGTTCTAAGCATTGTCATTTTTCTACTCGTAAATTAGTAGCCAACGCTATATTTTACAGTGTATAATATTCTATAATTAGAAAATATTATCAACGAGATAGATTTATATGAATGTCAGAAATGCCATTTGCAGTCAACCTTGTTTGTCTCCTCGCACGAGGAGATGCAATTGCACAGGTCGAGAGTCATTCTCTTGGCAAAGAGCAGGCTGTAATGTGCGCCGCATTTAGATGCGCGTTTGTACGCATACTACAACATTTATGCATAATTTAGAGGCAGCATTAATTGCATAAATTGGTGCGTAAATTTAATTTACATACAAAATTGT
The DNA here is from genome assembly GCF_021464435.1 of Cataglyphis hispanica. Lineage (NCBI taxonomy): Eukaryota > Metazoa > Arthropoda > Insecta > Hymenoptera > Formicidae > Cataglyphis > Cataglyphis hispanica. Next base: position 2,256,640 of record NC_065963.1, read on the forward strand.
TCAGTATATTGTTGTGGTTCAATGAGACTAATGTGAAGTCACATGTGTGTACGTATTTGACACATTGCACTCTTTTTTGTTACATTCTGCAGCATTGTTTATATTACAGGAAAAGTAAAAGAAACTTTATTTAAGGATGTATGTGTTATATGTCAAAACATTGACAAAAGCGTGAAAATTTCATAGACTCTTTTATTATTTCTTTTGAGTATCTACACAAAACTTGAGCACAATTCTCTTAACAAGAGAGTTTGGAAATTATTTAAGGATGTTCTGGATGTACAATAGTAGCAAAAAATTGTCAAAATTAAAAAGAAAACATGTCTCTTACGTTTATACTGTTTGAAAAATTAAAAAAATAAATTTGAATTATGAAAAAAAATTAAAGTATTACAAAATAATATGGATTTTGACGTATTTGTAAAAGAAAATAGTTGTAATTAATATTTTTCCTAATTTATGGCAAAAACTTTTGATCGTGAATATCCTCTGAAATCAACTGCAAAAACAATGAAAAACGAGTAATTTGCAGAAAGAGAAAAAGAGACAGATAATATTTTTCTACAATTTTTAGTAAATAACTTTTAAACGAATTAGTGGATTTAAATCAAGTTTTGCACAAATATTTATTAAAATTTCTTTAATATATGTGAAAATTTTTATTTCATTGGTAATATTTTTTCTTTGCCAAATTTGTCAATAAGTGCTACAATAGGCGATTTTCCATAAGAATCCAATAGTAACTTTAAATTTAAATAACTTCCAAACCGTTAAGAGAATTGTGCTTAGTTTTTGCAGAAATATTCAGAAAAAATAATAGAACAATCTATGAAATTTTAATGCTTTTGTTAGTATTTCGATATATGTCACATACATCCTTAAGTTATAAGTATTTTATTCTTATGGACAATTGCGTATTGTAGCATTTATTGACAAATTTGATAAGGAAAAAACATAGCTAATAAAATAAAGATTTTTGTATATATTAAGAAAACCAATAAATATTTATAAAAACTTGATTTAAAAACTTACTCGTTTAAAAAAGTTAAAAAATTGTAGAAAAATATTATCTTTCTCTCTCTCTCTCTCTCTCTCTCTCTCTCTCTCTCTCTCTTTTTTTCTGCAGATTACTCGTTTTTTTTTATTTCTTGCAAATGATTTCTGGAGGTTGTCCACAATCAACGATTTTTGTCATAAATTAGGAAAAATATTAATTACAATTATTTTCTTTTACAAAGATGCTAAAAACCATATTATTTTGTAATATTTTAATTCTTTTTATAATCCTGATTTAATTATTTAATTTTTCAAACATATAAACGTAAAAAATATTTAATAACCATAATAATTATAATTAACTTAATAAATATAATTTAATAATTTAATAATTAAATAGTTTTTTTCAATTTTGACAGTTCTTTGTTACTTATTGTACAGCCAAAACCCAACAAAATTGATATGACATTATTGAAGAACATATTTATTATATTTATTACAATTATCTACTCAAAAATATATTTTTGATAAAACTTTTTTTGTGACAAATCTATCTCAAATCTATGAATTTTTATTTCCTAAAAGGAAAAAAAATTGTATACAAACAAAATTTTACTTTTTAAATAAACACGATATTCTCTTTTCTTCGTCCTAATCATTCTAATTTTTTTTTTTTTTTTAACCAAAAGAGACAAAGAGCACGTATCGTAATATGTAAACGTTCGCGTGATAGAGAAGAGAAGACTATCTTGTTTCACGGAATGAAGCCTTGACATTTTCTTCATACGGACGAGAGTGAGTTAGCTGTGGAACATCTATGAGATATCCAGTGATATCTTACCTCGCAAAAACAGCCAGCACCTGATTACGTCATGGAAATAGAGGCGACGATTCCTCAAATATTTCACGTGTCATAACATGCGACTATCCTGACAGTTCCGTATGTTGCAACATAAAAGACATTTGAGTCAGATGAGTCAGAAATTTTAACGACGAAAGCGAAGAGAGTATTATACAATACACTGTTGGAAAATTTGTATCATCTCGTTAAAAAACAATGCCGATTAAAATTTGTGCTTTAAATATTTAACACATTTGTGTTAATTTAACATATTGCTATTCTATTAATTAAACTCAAATGTTAAATTATTAAAACAACTAAAAAAAATTATTAAAACAACTAAAAAAAATTACACAATATGCACATATTTTTAATTTTACACAATAGATATGTTTCGTATTATGTGGCAGAATTTATCTGTTAAAATTTATAGAAAAAATTGTTGATTTTATTCTACAATAAGAGTGAGAGTGATTACAGACTGTCAATAACATTTTTTCAAGTTAATTTTATCATTAAAAATATGCTCAAATATTTTACACAAAATTTTTTTCAAATTATTATAAAGTTTTAGCATTAATTTTATGTTAAAATATTAACATAATATTAGTGTTATCAATTAACATATCTATATTATGTCAAATTAACACAGAAATGTGTGTGGACCATTTAGGATATGTTAAATTTTTCAACGATCGATAAATACAAGAATCGATCTGATCGTCGTTATCACTTGTAGCATCAAGCACGCGTCGTCTGTCTAATGAGGGTGCGTAACTACTGACTGGGTGCGGCGCAAGATCGTCTGACAACGAAAGGTCAGTACTACTTCGCATTACTTTATCGGCGCTGTAGGTAAAAGGGCTTTCTCCATCTATGTTGTATTCCCTCTTCTTTGTTTTCCTTACATTTTTGTATTAATCTAAAAAAGATTATACAAAGATTAGAAGAGCATTATATTGATCAATACATATTTCTGATAATATTCATTAGTCAACTTTTTATGTATTTATTTATTCTTATATAATATATACGTGTTAACTTTTTCACGATTCTTTTTTAGAAATTATACGATAATTCTTTTGAAATATTCTAGCCAAATAGCATAATTAAAAATACTTAATTTTTTTAATAATTATTGATAGGTAATTTAAAAAATATATACAGAAATGTTTACTTGCCTCCTGACGTCGAAATAAAATTTTCCACTGTAATTGTAGTTTTATCCTGTGTTAGATTCATAACATCAACTCTCAGTCCTTTCTGCTTTTCATTAACATCGCAAAGTTTTTCATACTTAATGGAGAAAGTTATTATATACAGGGTGTCCCAGTTTAAAAGTTCCATCCTCATTTTCAGGATCAACGTTTGAAGGAAAACGATTCGGATAAAAGTTGTAGGAAACAAAGGGATCACTATCTAATAGTGACCTTGGATTTGACATTAAAGGTCATTTTCAAGGTCATTTAAAGGTCAACTTTCGTTTCTTAAATGGAAACTCCCATTTTTTATTGCATATTCTTGTAGCTTATTTTGAGAGCTTTTCAAAACACTATAATAAAATATTTTTTTATTAAGAATTTTTTGAGTTATTTTGTATCTTAATCTAACATATTTTAGTATAAAATATAAAATATCTCGAAAATTATTTAGTGTTCGATAATTGTATCGTAATACTTTTATATACAGAATAATAAGATGAATCAAATGGTGTACAGAAAATAATTATTTTTAAAAAAGTATGCAATTATTTGCAATATATTTTTATAACAATTATTTATTTTTTCTTTGTACCATTTGATTCATCTTATTATTCTGTACATAAAAGTATTACGATACAATTATCGAACACTAAATAATTTTCGAGATATTTTATACTAAAATAAGTTAGATTAAGATACAAAATAACTCAAACAATTCTTAATGAAAAATATTATATTATAGTGCTTTGAAAAGCTCTCAAGATAAGCTACAAGAATATGCAATAAAAATGGGGTTTCCATTTAAAACAGAAGTTGACTTTCAAATGACCTTGAAAATGACTTTTAATGTCAAGTCCAAGGTCACTATTAAATAGCCCCCTTTGTTCTCTACAACTTTTATCCGAGTCGTTTTCTTTCAAACGTTGATCCTGAAAAGTTATGAAGATGGAACTTTTAAAATGGGAAACCCTGTATAAAAAATTAATTTATTTATTTGTAAAAAAAATTCATAGACATAAAAAAAATTCACATACACAATAAGATAATAGGGAAAGAAATAAAAGAAAAAAAATACAAATTTTTTTTTACAGATCTGTTCGATTCAAGTGAACAATAATTTATCTTTGTGACGATGAGGCTGGCGAATAATTATACTTTAAATATACTCGTCTTAATATATAAACATACACGTATTTACATACTTATATAGGGTGTCTGATAATATTTGCCCCACCTGTAATGTGCAGATGGTGCGGATTAAACCAAGCAGTCCTTTTAGCTTTTGAATAATCACTTTTATTTTTGATCCTTATCAATATTAAACAACGTATATAGTTACGTAAGGGTATAATATATATTACATGGAAAAAATTCTGTCCTTCTCGTGCGCATATATATCTTCCCGAGATACCTCGAGTGCCCTCCACCCGACCGTCCCGAGAGAAACAAAGTATACATCATGCACAAAGTATATCATACATCATTCACGCTCGCATACTTTCTCTCCCTTTCTCGCATTCTCTCTTTCACATTTTCTCTCTCTCTCTCTCTCTCTCTCTCTTCCTCGTTCTCTCTGCATTTTCTTAAGGGCAAGAGAATTTTTTTTTCCGGTATTTTCTCGACGAAGTAGCGAGAAAGGTGGCGTTCAACGGAACTTTCGTCCTTAAAGAACGCAGTTTTCGCATTTTTTATTTTTCAACGATCTACATACATAAGTATTCGCCTGCTGCTAAACCTTCTCGCCGAGCTCGTAATTACGAATCTTCCACGCGAGCGCGATCGATTTGACGCTCGACGTTTGACGCGAGAACAAATGCACTTTAATAAGTCACAAGCGTGACAAGCGACTCGTAAAATTTGCAAAGTGTGTTACGCGCTGTCGCAAATTACATACTTACGTAGGAGATTAAAATCGCTACGAGTTAATTTTTAATATTTCAATACAGCGTGTCCGTCCTTTCCTTCTCTTCGTAATATCATTATTCAATCAAAGATACTGACAAAAAAGATAATGCAGCTTCCGGAACGCGGATTCCATTACAATATTATTTGAAGTATCGAAAAATAATATCGAAAATGAAACGTGAAGTTTGTTAAATCACAAAATAGAAATTTTTGAGAAGAACAAGGAAGAAATATATGCAACGTGAATATGACTAGCATGAAAGTGGTCATTACAGCGCCATTTTATAATTTGCAGAGTATTATTCCATTATTTTTAATCAGTTTTCTTACAGATATGTTTACGTAGATCTTAAAAATTTCTCTCGTTTTTAGCGTTTTTTTTTTGCATTTCTACAAGACGTACTTCTTCTTTGACTTTACATTCATATCATACATTTATATCGACACACGCTCGCTATTTTGGCCTGCAAACAAACTGGTCCTTAGCCGTCGATTGCTTATTCTATCCTCCGTTATATTTATACAGGGTGTCCCATAATTCGCGGATCACCCGTTGTGTGCATATAAAGGATGTCAAAGTGAATAGGAAAGTCTTCTACCATTTTACAATTTTTTTAATAATTATTGAGATATTCATTAAAAAAGATCGGCCAATCCACGCCTTATATAAGCGATATTAAGCGCGCGGTGAAGTGTTCTACACGCTTATACGTAGCCTTCATAGAGCGTCTCTCCCACCGCTTCGCCGCGCGCCTAGTATCACATTACAGTAGGACGTCCCTTCGCGCACTTGTATAAGGCGCGGATTGGCCGGTCTTTTTTAATGAATATCTCAATAATTATTAAGAAAATTGTAAAATGGTAAAGGACTTTCTTATTCACTTTGATATCCTTTATATGCACACCACGGGTGATCCGCGAATTATGGGACAGCCTGTATATCACACTTGCAGTGGAAAAGAAGAGCTATCGTGAATTAATTTTTCCCGAATTGCAATTTAGAGAGGAAGGAAAGGAATTGTTTCAAACTACAACATTATTGCCTCAGTGCATTCGATACTGTCATCAGTTATTATACGTCAATTTGTAAAATCACTTTTTTTTTTTAACTGAAAAAATGACACAGCTTTTCTGTATTGAAAGTGTGATATTTCTCCGCGTCATGTCTCTCTTCGTAGAAGCTAATACTTTCAACTTACAGCCACCTCGGAACTCTCTGTAGAACGAGTTACTATTTCAAGTTACACGCTTAGACGAGTAAATCTGTCGGATCTGCTAAATTTTTTTAAATAAAACATGCTTCGTCAAACTAAACGTTTGATTTGAAAATAATATCTCGACGAAAGATATCTACACTGCTGGAAATTTTTGGCTAAATTTAACACGTATTGCATGTCCTAAATAATCCACACAAATTTTTGTGCTAATTTAACATAATATTGATATATTAAATGGTGACACTAATATTATGTTAATATTTTAATATAAAATACATGTAAATTTTATAGTAATTTAAAATAAATTTTTAAAATTAACATTTAAAAAAATAAAATTAACTGGAAATAATCTGATCGAGAATTTAACGATCTGTAAAATCACTTTTCCTCCTATTATAAAATAAAATCAACATTTTTTTACTATAAATTTTAACAGACGAATCTTGTCATTTATAATACGAAACACATTTATTGTGCAAAGTTAAAAATATATGCACATTGGGTTAATTTTTTTTCAGACGTTTTTGATAATTTAATATTTCAGTTTAATTAGCCAGCAGTATATTAAATTAACACATGAATATGTTAAACATTTAACACAAAAATTTTAACTGACATTTTTTAACAAGAAAACAAATTTTCCAACAGTGTAAATTTCTCAAACATTCTTAATGGACACCTTTCAAACTTTAATATCGTTCAGATTCGCTTTCATCTCAACGCGTCAGAGGTTTTTTTTTCTGTGACTTAAATTTTACTTTATAGTTTGTACCTCGGTCGACATTTTCTCGCCGCTCTGTGCAATAGGCCATTTTCTCCTATCTAAGAATTCAAAAGACTAATTAAAAGAGCAAAGAGTAAAATGTCACATTCTCCTTATCGTTTTGCTATTCATCTCGCACGTAGTTTTACTTTCTTCTCAGAACATATGTGAATCTGCTTACTATAATAATAACGTTATTATATTCACATAGATAGCATACTTGAATTAACGGATTAAAAAATATGGAAGGGAAGTCATACCTTGTTGTGATGCGTTTACCGAGTTTAAAATTCAATTAAAAATCGAATTTGGAAAAAAAATATTGCAAAGTTATTACTTTTCAATTTATAGGAATCGCTTGTGTCATGTCCATATTTTCTCATAACTTTCAGAATGTAATTCTCTTCTCTATTATATCTTCTAAGAGCTTCTGAGATTCTCCTGTAATACTTCTTAGTTTTATAATTTAATATGAGATCACTTTTACAGCTTAATGTAAAAATTGATTTATGCGCTGTGTTTAAAATCACTGCAAGATTTTGATCGCGGCGTTTAAGGACCATATCTTTTCATTAAACGCTGCTCACCGCTATTTTCAATGACATAACGATAATTAATCTACGAGATCAAATGAATATTTTATAAAAATGAGACTCTTTATTAGCTCCTTCAATTAAGCTTGCCGTTTTGATCATCACATTTTCTTGTCCATTTCAAGGAAGGGATCTCTAACGTTTCGTCTAACATCTGGAGAGAGATGTGTACAGGCACTATTCTTTCACAGAATAAACTTCTCTAACATATGTTACGTCACCGTGGACAAAGAGAATGCCAACACGTTCCATTCCATTGCTCGTATTGATTGCTAACTTTATTTCGAGAATGCTCAAAATTGCTTAGTAATATTTTTCATCATGCATATAATACAAGATATATAGATATACATATACAATATATATACACGATGTCCTAGACCACCCATACATCCCTTTTCTTTCAAAAACTAAGCATTTTAGAGAAAATTGTATGGTTGTGAGAGGGACATAAGATGGTGTCATTGATTTGACCTTGGATAGCATCGTTAAGGTCAAGTCAAGGACACTAATTTCTTAAATAGAAACCCCTATTTTTTATTGCATATACTTATAGCTTAGGTCGAGAGCTTTCCAAAACACTATAATAAAGTATTTTTTCATTAAGAATTTTGTATCTTAATCTGACATATTTTAATATAAAATATAAAATATCTCAAAAATTATTTAGTTTTCGATAATTGTATCGTAACTTTTATATACAGAATAATAAGATGAATCAAATGGTGTACAGAAAATAATTGTTTTTAAAAAAAGTATGTAATTATTTGCAATATATTTTTTTATAACAATTATTTATTTTTTCTTTACACCATTTGATTCATCTTATTATTTTGTACATAAA